>NW_003547083.1:18003-32047 GCF_000090795.2 Amphimedon queenslandica | reverse complement strand
AATGCAACTAGTACAGGACCAAATATCCACGAGACTACTAGCCAAATCTTTAAAAAATTATAATAGAAAAAAAATTTCAAAGAAGGATCTTACAATTCGAGCAGCAAGTTCCCCATGACTAAATTGTTCTTCGTTGTCTTGGGCTATATTCACCATGTGATAGATGAAGTTACTAGTTATGTATAAAAGGACAATGACGACTGCAACAAAGACGCCGAGGAACTTGTAAGCTCTCTCTCTCAGGAGGCCATCAGCTCCATAGAACAAGCAAAAGGCTACAGTTGGAAATAAACTGTATTTTGACTCACTTAAGTTTGTGTTGACTTCAAGGATAGTGTTAGCGGCAGAACTAACTGTAACTGAAGCAGCTGCTGCTTGAGTGCTTGCAGCAATGACCAATCCAGCAATGAAGATCCTTTGAAGACAAGTGGCCATATTTCTCTAAGAAGTGTCTAGTCAAAAATACTAGCAATGTGCTTGCTTTTATACATGGTGGAGCTGTTTGTGCATTTTTAGCTAAGAATCCTACAGTGAAGTGAATGATTTTTCCACTATTTCCCTTTTAACACATTTCATAGCATAGCTAGCTATGATCAGAGGGAGGAATATGGTTTGCTAGTTGTGTTGGGGATTATAATAAATTTTGATTAAAAGCAGCAATAACAATCAAAATAAAGGAAGAGAAACAAAAAATAAAAGTATAATGTATGAGTTATTGGTTGTTGCAGCACGTGTCAAAGGAGAAAGGTGGAGGAACTATATTTAGAAGTAAAAAATAAATAAAATAAAATATATCATACATAACTTACTTTTCTCTTTGAGACCTTTTCCAAAATTCATGATGACTTTGATAGCAACAATACAAATGAGGAAACAAGCCAACAGACCAAGTCCACCTATCGTTAACAAAACATGACAGGAGGAGCCACGTGTTGATATAACTTACTTATGACGAACAGGAATATGGCCACATATTCATAATGACTGATGTCCTCATTATGACTGACATAGTCATTCCATGGATGATGATCATAAAAGGAATAGTTCTTTGCAACCTGTTAGAGGGCATATGTAAACTATTTGAAAACAATAATAAATAATCACATTATATATCTTGTAAATGTAATACACTGGAGTTGGCAATAAAAAATTCACAAAGACAACCATCATGCTTTTATGTTCATACCAGATCTAAAGAGAAAAGGAGAGAGAGAGTGATTAAATATATGAAGCTAACTTGTAGGCTCTTACCCCATACCAGCCAACAGGAGAGAGAACTACAGTGTAAGCTACAAGTATTGGCAAAACAACCTTTTCTGCTGTATGGAGGAAAGTAGTATTGCGTGAGAATGCCAATATAACTAGATTAAACTATGAAGAGAAGTGATGATGATATACTTGTAAATGAATAGCTTCTTACTAGTAACTGGATGTTGAAAAATAAAAGAAGAGATAAAAAAGAAGTGAACTGGTAAATTCCTATGTAAAAAATAAATAAAATATTCTTTAAAATGTCGTTATAAAGATCTACATGTAGTTACGCTTCATTTTCTTGTCCTGGTCTAAAAGTATAAAGACTAGTCTTCCCATTTTAATGTAAAGGGCTACAGTGGAGACTGCCAGTATCGGACCAAGTATCCATGAGGTCCCTAACCTGACCTAAATAAAAACCATTGCTGTAACTAGCATGATATATGGATACCATGGTCTTTTAATATCCGTGTAATCAAGGCTCAACTTACGATTCTAAGTGCTAGTTCACCATCAGAAAATTCTTCTTCATTGTCATCCTTAATGTTAATCAAGTGATAGATAAAGTTAGCAGATAGACAAAAGAGTACAATAACAATTGGTATCAGTACACCCAGCAATTCTAACCCTCTCTCTCTTATCAGTCCATCAATACCGTAAAATAAAGCAAATACTAATCAGGAAAGATAAAAGGAAAGAAGTTTCATAGCTGATTCGGATTGAAATTAGATTTTTATGCCAATTTTAAAATACACTATAATCACAACAGACAAGGTACATGCATACTAGAAACTTACTCAAGTTGACAATAAGAATCAGAGCAAAGGTAAAGTCGCTAAGACAAGTCCAATGGTGACAGGGATCAATACAGTTTTTAGAATTATCATCAGGAAGGCAAAAATGTTCGAAGGTCTTCTCAGACGCATTAAAATTCCAAGAAAAGTATACTAATTTTTCAATTGTAAAACTGAGTGACGTCACAAATGAAATGACACCAATCACAATGAATGCCCACTCAACGCGTTTGAAACTCCTAATATTACGAACCTATAATATAAAAAATGTGAAACTGTGTGTCACCAAGTTATAAATACACTACTAGAAGAAGTTTACATTAAATTTGATGATAAAATTGTGTATATATATATATATATATATATATATATATATATATATATATATATTTAATCTACGCCTTTTTTAAACTTAGCAATTAAAGCTTTCCACTCACATTTCCAAAGCAGTTGAGCTTGTTATAGGGAGAGGGCCTATCAGCCTCTTGAACGGCTCCATACGGAATTTCCCCAGAGCTAACACTGCTTATCTTAACATACTCATCAGAGAGTCCATCAAAATTATTTTGGAACGAGTCTTTGAAGTTCATTTTATTTGACACACAGCCGAACCAGAACAGTAAACCTCGCAGTAAACACAACGTGTCGTGAGCTATGAGGAGTATAAAGGAAGGAGGTGTGTCAATAATAAAACATGAAAATGAATGTTAGATCTACAAAACACAATTTGACTATTTTCACAAAAAATACACAAACATCATAGCAAAATGGGCTCATTTACAAAATTAGTCTCAATAAAATCAAGCAAAAAGTCAAAAAGTTTAACGATTCATAGATCCAGCAATCTTCTTGTACAGCAATGCAAAAGGAGGATCAACTAAGAAAACACGATAATAAAAATTATAAAAATATTCATGCTCACCTTTTTCCTTGAGACCAGCTTTCTTAAAATTTCGAATGACAAAGAAAGCAAAAATGCAAATGAGAACAAAAATCAAAAGTCCAATAACATCTGTATGCATAAAAGTGGATTATTATAAAATACAAAAAAAAACAAAACTGACTAGCAACAAACAAAGCAGCTGCAACTAGCTCATAGTGACTACTGTTGACTTCATGACTTGGGCCATCACGACCTGGATGTGAATTATAAAGTGGAAAGTTCTTAGCAACCTATAAAGAATAAAACAAAGCTATATATTACTGATAACATTACATTAACTATCTTGTAAATGTAATAGACAGGAGTCAGTATGAGGAAGACCAAGAATATGGCAGTGACACTGTATAACTCGTACCAAATCTATAAAAAGGACATATTGAGTTAAATATGTACAAAATACTTATGAATTGCTAACTCCAATCCAACCCATTGGGGTAATGAACATTATGAAAGCGACCATGATTGGTAGAATGATCTTTTCAGTTGAATTAAGGAAGGTTCCATTACGTGTGTAAGCAAGTACTAGTACGTTAATCTGTAGAAGAGGGAGACACTGCAGTAAGAGAAAGGGGGAGGGGACTTACCAGTAACTGGATATTGAAAAATAAGAGGCTAGCCAAGAAAGAAGTGCATTGATAAGCACCTGTAAAAACAATTTAAGTTATAATGACTGGATTATCCAGTTTATCAGGTTATAATAACAGGTATTGATGATACTAACGTTTTAATGTTCGGTTCCCGCCAACAAGAAGGAACCAGAGTTTCCCCATTCTGAAGTACACTGCTATAGCAAATGCAACTAGTATAGGACCAAGTATCCAAGAGACTACTAGCCGAATCTTTAAAAAATTATAATGAAAAAAGAATTTCAAAGAAGGATCTTACAATTCGAGCAGCAAGTTCCCCATGACTAAATTGTTCTTCGTTGTCTTGGGCTATATTCACCATGTGATAGATGAAGTTAATAGTTACGTATAAAAGGACAAGAATAACGGCAACAAAGACGCCGAGGAACTCGTAAGCTCTCTCTCTCAGGAGGCCATCAGCTCCATAGAACAAGCAAAAGGCTACAGTTGGAAATAAAATTGTATAAAAATCCTGCAAAACTGTGATTTCCCTATGATAGAATGTGTTATGCACATGCTCAGTTGAGGTCAAGATGCATTTATTTAATACTGACCACAACAGGGGTTGTGCTCCATCATAACACATTCATCAAATTTATAAAGTTTTGCAACTTCTGCTGCAGCTTGAGCTCTTGTTGTTGCATGTGATCACAAAGTTGATAATGAAACCACTGAACCACATTCATCATACAAAGGATCTGCTATTATAATTTAATTGGGCGAAGCCCACTAGTTCGAGTAGAGTATGTTTGTTTGTTTGTTTGTTTGTTTGTACACGTACGTCACCCCTATTTATCCGTATGAAAAATTTTCCTATTTTAATAACCTAATCTTAATCTTCTTTGAAAACGGGTGTGGTCACAGTGAAATAAAATGGCGCCAGCTATCAATTCTTCATTGTTCTCAGTTCATGTTCTTGACCTTACAAGTTACAAGTCACTCACTTGAGTCAGCAAGAATGAAAGAGAAGTCTCTACTACTTTCCAAATACAGCAAGGAAGATTAAGAAGGCAGATATGCCACAGTTGTGAGCTTGTAAAGCCTCCACAACTACTGACATAACCTATGACTGCAGTTACTGTCTCTGGCTTCCAACACAACTTTTTTGCTGCAGAATGTGATAAACTGATAAAGAAAATTTGTATTTCCAAGCATGATAACTTCATTACAAACTACTGTATTTACTCATGTACATGTACAATAATGTAGCTCTATACCATGTAACCTTTAAAATATAGCGTGGCTAGGGGGCTGAGCCCCTTAATGTTTTACATTCGTCTAGTGTCACAACATTTTTATTGTTATGATAAAGCATTGACCCTTTATAATGAATAATAATTATCACAGAGGTCAAAGATATCACAACTGCCACACATACCATTAATTCCTCTAATAAATTTACTGTTTCCATTATAATACTGCATTACTGCTGAGCTAAAAACTTATTATATTGTTCATACACAATGAGATTGGGGGATAAAATAGAATTGAAGCTGCTCTCACTTACACAAGTTTATAATAAGAATGACAGCAAAAGAGAAGTCACTGATACAAGTCCAGTCCTGGCATTCCTCTATGCAGTTAGTTGTGCTGTTGTAAGGATGACAAATGGTCTGATATGCTTCAGCTGATTCGTTAAAGTTCTTCTCAAAGTGAACAAATCTTTCTATTGTAATGCCAAGAGAAAACAGAAATGCTAGCAAACCGATGAAAATGAATACCCACTCCACCCACGTAAACCTTTTAAAGTTACGAACCTACAGATAAATGAAGATCACATAAACTCACTGCTCTCGTGGAGCACTCAACCCATAGCTCAAGACAATAACTCAAGCAATGTTTATTACTATACACTGGAGGGCTTACATTTCCAAGGAGAGTAGGCTGCTTGTAGTCTGTAACGGCGGGTATGGCATTGTAACCTTCTTTCCTCGTCTCTCGGGGCTCATTAGACTCAGAAAGCAAAAGAGAATCTCGATCCATCACGCAGCAAAAGGCGAGGGCAAAAGGTGCACAAATAAAATTAACCAGTGGCCATGCCTTCTGACCACGCCTAGTTTAAAATCTTATTGGCGCACAAGGAAGAGGGTAGATCTCGGGGTAGATAGATAGTGATGTCAGATAGCGAAGAGAACCAGTATTCCTCTCCTCCTGTTGCTTCAGAGGAGGCTCTGTCACCATCAGATGAATTTTCTACTATTTCTAAAGTAGAAGAAGAGAACATATCCGGAGAGATCGAAATTGATGGTGAGAGTTTTATTTTCAATTTTTAAAAATATAGGCCTATAATTATAATGCACGTTTCTCGCTCCCTCTATTTCTTTCATTAGTTGGTAAAGGACTCTTGGATGAAGTCAGTAAAGAAGTTGCTGGTAAAATAAATTACGACGGTCTTCTTATTTCAACCTCTCTCCTCGATAAAGGTATTCATGAACCATAATCATAATAAAATTGCATAAACAAAACAGCTCCTGCTAATTAAATTAAAGCGACTGATGCTGTAGTGTACCATGTGTAGTACATGTATGCCAATGTTTATGTGTTTTTACTCAACAGAATTAGTAGTGAGCGGCAGAATAAACTGCATATGTACGTGTACATGTACATATGTATAATTTATGTACATGTACACATGGTGTGTATATTCACATGTAGTGTATTAGTGACATGTTTTTGTGACTGTGAGGATTAACAGTGTGTCCGTGTGTTGTTATTGTTAGGTGATTATAAACCCATTGAAGATGAGGAGTTTGATTTTGACATCCCCGAGGAACACTTTAACATAAGGTATGTCCTCTGTCCTCATGTGTATTGAGTTTCACCTTTTGTTCTTCCTAATTACCTTTATCTCTTTCTTTTATATCCTTCTCTTCTTTTCCCTTTTCTTCTTCATTCAGTCTCACAGGTGTGACACAGACCAGTATTGAGTCCGATAGTTTTGATCTTGATACTTTTCTCGGTATTCGTAAACTCCACACTGCAGGACCAAGTACTGACCCAACTCAACAACCACCCGGAACAGAAGAAGTAGCTGCAACACAAGAAGAGCCTGATCAAGTACAAGAGAGTGTCCTCTTGCCTTCAGCAGTTGAGGACAGTCAAGAAGTAGCTGCTGGTGGTGGTGAAGATGACAATGTCCTCATTCCAGGTCCATCTTGTATTGGTGATGATGTTGTGGCTTTGAATAGCAATCAACAGTTAGACAATAAAGACAGCAAACAGGAAAATAACAATGATAATATAACTAGTGACCCACCACCTGCTACTATTGCTCAAACAAGCGTACAGACTGACGGCGATAAATTAACTAGCAATGAGATCTCTCCTATTATTGAAGATAAAGCTCCACCCACAATTGCCGATACTCCACTAGATGCAAAAAATTTTCCTGCCGATGACGAAACACCATATTCCGATTACGTGACCCCGCCCACTAGAATACATGAAATATCGTCCGAGACTAGCGGAGCTATAACTGCTGACTCGGCAGATTTTAGTTCGTCAAGTTATTCCAGTACTTGTCTGATGACTGCCGATACTAAACTATCTCCAATTAAAGCCCCATTACAGGCAGAAGGGGTGGAGTCAGACACGAAGAAAGATGTTCCGTCTATAAGAACCTCTTCCTTGAGAAAACCGAGCGCCAAGAAAGGAGCTTTTAGCAGCTCTGTGAGTTGTTCATAATTTTAATGGGCTATGGGGAAAAATTTTGATATAGTACATATACATGTATTTGTGTACTTTATCTCTTTTTTCAATTTCTCTTTCTACACTTTTCTTTCCCTTTCTCTCTCTCCCTCTTTTTAGCCTTTTGATTCAGAAGGATCAGCCAGTGCCAGTAGTGCTACATTCGTTAAAGACTCAACCTTTACCGTTAGTAAGAACTCAGGATCTGAAAACGATCCAGTTTCTTTATCCAACGAAACTCAAATACTAGAGACAGCTGGAGATAGTGAAGGGGCACAGGACAACAAGAAGACTCAGAACGGCACGTTTTGTAGCTCAACATCTTCAGGGAAGAGTGAAGGGACGACAGGCTCAACAAAGATAGCCAAGAGCAGATTAGTAAAGCCATCAAGTAGCACCACTGCTACTACTGCTGGGTAAAAGGGGAGGGAGAGAGAGGGGGAGAGAGGGGGGGAAGAAAGAGTAAAGAGAAGGGACAATACAGGTACATACATGTATGTAATTTCTTTCTGTTTTTCTAGTAAATCTAAATTAGTTCGACCTTCATCAGCTCGTACGGCCAGCGGTACAGCTGCTACTGGACTAAACAAGAAACCAATCAAACCAAACCTGATGGTAACCAAGGGAAAGATCCTAGCAACAACGACACGACCAGGAGCAACCAAACAGCAACCAATGGCCGCCAGAGGAGGAGGAGGAGTGAGTACAACTAGTACAAGTGGTCTTAAATCAAAATCAGCTCCTAGTATTACTAGTAAAGGTAGTGGGGGAGCCCCTGCTAATAAACCTTTAATTAAAGGTCCCAGTAACAAGACTAGTTTAACGAAAGGTAGTGATAAAACTGATGGTGCTGCAGTGGGTGTGGGGGTTAAAAAAGGGAGTATTCGCTCTGGCCTTGTGCCACCATCTGTGACGTCACGGCCTTCCTCAGCTAAAACAGGAAGTCAAGTTGCTCCGCCCACTAAAGGAAAATCACTCCTCACTAGACCTGTCGCAAGGAAACCAGCTCTGGGCGGGGCTATGAAGAAACCGGAAGAGATTAAAAGAAAAAAGAAATTAGAATCAACGAAAGACGTGGGAGTGACTGAAACAGATTCTAATCAGGTGTCTGATGTAACCACACCCACAACCCGTAGACACAGCACTGGTGATACTCCAAAGATTAAAAGTGATGCCACGCCCAATAGACTGAAAAGACGTTCATTCATACCAACCCCAACTAGAATAGTAAGTACTGTAATTGGGTGGGTGTGGTCAAAACTATGAATATATAATTGAGTGGGTGTGGTCAAAACTATGAATATATAATTAGATATATTTATTATGTTATAGACTAACAAAGAAGCAAGACCAATCTCTTGTCAGTTTGATGATCACCTTGTCAAACGTGCTGCTCAGTCTCGTTTTAGGAGACCGGTGGCTCCACCCAAAGGCGGGGCTAAAACTAACGGAACTAAACCTGTGGAAACTGCCAAACCTCCTGAGGTAAAAATATACATGTACATATGGAAGAGAGGGAGGGAGGGAGGGAAGCAAAGGATATAGAGATTATCTGGTTTTCTCATTAATGTACTACTTATATGTGTAGGATCCAGTTGAGTCTGAAGAGGTTGAGTTTGAATATGATCCTGAATATGAAAAGCAGGTATAGACCCTCCTTCACCTCTCACTCCAATTCATACATGTGTGTACAATATCTACATTATTATTATTATTATTATTATTATTATTATTATTATTATTATTATTATTATTGTTGTTGTATTGTATTGTGTCTGTCAACATTCATTATCATTGTTGTAATTTCATTTAATAATCAATTCATTTTTCCTGTCAGTCATTTAACTTTATTTTTGCTGTTTTATTTGAGTTATAATTTACACAAAATGTCTGACAAATCGCTAACAAAGAACTTGTAATTTTTTTTGGTACAGCACTTTACTTTAAAGGAGACAGTATTAGTCATATCCTCCTTCTTCTCCTCTCTAGCTTTTATCCCTAACCTCCAAGCCCAAGGTGTTCCATTCTCCTCTAAATAAAGAGAACTTGCAAGAAGAGCCGCACTCAGAATGGTCCCCCATACCACGAAGGATGACCTACTTACCTGGAGACGAATCAATTCAATGCACAAAGTACACCCACGTCAGAAATAACTCTTAATAACTTTTAATAACCATTAATAACCACTAATAACTGTGTTATGATCGATCTTTATAGCTCCTCCTCCTTCTGTCTCATTCTACATGTATACATAATTACAACTGTACATTAATTGTCCTATTCTGTATCATTATTATTCGTAGCAGCTGTATGTGTGTGTGTGCCACAGTAATACATGTATAGAGAGGTATTCTCATTCTGTGTGATCTAATGTATGAGTATCATGTGTACCTATTCTAATAAGATTATTGAGGTATAATTGTAATAATTATGAGACAAAATAATAATAATAATAATAATAATAATAATAATAATAATAATAATAATAATAATAAAGGAGGAGAGAGACAGACAATATGAAAAGGATAATATTATTATTTATGAACTCAAGAAACTCGTTCAACTCCTCTATCCATCTCACTCACACAGACCCATTCATCTTCATTGGATTCTTTCCACAGCGTCACCTATCACACGGTAAAGTAATATTGGGTCCCTTGTCTCCCACAAGGGGTCCGGTGCACACTTACTTTGTGGTCTCCACCCGAGACAGCCAGTATGTCACCTGTGATTGACCAACTGACGTGCCACACAACATCAGGGAAAGTGTTGAGTACCTTTTAGAAGACATTTTTAAATGATTATAATTATTTTTAATATAAAATGGTCATAACTTGAAAATTTGAGCTCAAACTCAGTTCAAAATTTCTACACAGCATAAGTACATCAATATGTATCAGAAAATGTAATAAAAATTTGGGGTGATTTCGGAGCCATTTTTTGGAAAAAACCATGGGCTATAGCCTTGGGCATTTTTCAAAAATTGGCAAATTTTTTTAAAATGACTATAACTTGAAAATTTAAGCTCGGAATCAGTTCAAACTTTCTACACAGCATAAGTACATCAATATGTATCAGAAAATGTAATAAACATTTGGGGTGATTTCGGAGCCATTTTTCGGAAAAAACCATGGGCTATATATAGCCTTGGGTATTTTTCAAAAATTGACCAATTTTTAAAAATGACCATAACTCGAAAATTTGAGCTCGGAATCAGTTAAAACTTTCTACACAGCATAAGTGCATCAATATGTATCAGAAAATGTAATAAAAATTTGGAGTGATTTCGGAGCCATTTTTCGGAAAAAACCATGGGCTATAGCCTTGGGTATTTTTCAGATTTTTGACATTTTCTTAAAATGGCCGTAACTCGAAAATTGAAGTCGGAATCAGCTCAAACTTTCTACACAGCATAAGGACATCAATATGTATCTGAAAATGTAATAAAAATTTGGGGTGATTTTGGAGCCATTTTTTGGAAAAAACCATGGGCATAGCCTTGAGTATATATTTTTCAAAAATTGGCCAATTTTTTAAAATAAACATAATTCGAAAATTTGAGCTCGGAATCAGTTCAAACTTTCTACACAGCATAAGTGCATCAATATGTATCAGAAAATGTAATAAAAATTTGGGGTGACTTCGGAGTCATTTTTCAGAAAAAACCATGGGCTATAGCCTTGGGTATTTTTCAAAAATTGGCCCGTTTTTTAAAATGGCCATAACTCAAAAATTTGAGCTCAGAATCAGCTCGAACTTTCTACACAGCATAAGTACATCAATATCTATCAGAAAAAAGTAATAAAATGGAGAATTGTCTCCTTTTCATTTTTGACAAAATTTGCCCAAGACGATGTACAGTAAGCTTTGGCCCAATTTTAAAGCAACTTCTATAGATCATTAGTCTTCTCTCACTTTAGAGGTCCATTTCCCTCCACTAGACTCATCCTTAGTCCACATGATAACTGTACAGTCCTACAGCAAGCAAAGAGGATATGGCGGGACTGATGCATTAAGAGTACCTGAGAGCAGCTGGCTATTCTACTGACAGGGAGACCAATCGATGGAGCCCAAGCAACGTCACGGACCCAGTCAGTGTGACCCTCAAGCTTATCCTCCATCGTCCAGCTGTCCCCCTCCTCCCTCCAAACCTTGACGGAATTATCACCACCACCTGTCACTAGTCTTTTGCATGTTGATGGAGCTGCACGAGAATTACCCTGAGAGAGAGAGAGAACTTCAAAAGTACCAGCAGATTCAAATATTGTTAATTCTTACGTCAACAAGAGAGCCAGGATTAACGGAAGGTGCCCAGCTCACAGAGTTACACCCTAACTGAAGAAGAAAAGAATAATCTCTCCATCACACACTCAGAGAGACACTCACTGTATGTACTCCTTCCTGTCTTGAGTACTGCCAATTACCATCACCTAATGAGAGGGGCATCCCCTCTTAATAACACATGCACTAATAACCCATTACCTGTTGTATATAATATGGAGAATGATTCGTCAGATGAACCACAGGCAAGGACCAGCCCCAACTCATGAGGTGCCCACTGTATACTATTAACTAAAGGGGAGGGGCTTAGGTCACATGACCTGTTTCTATTTTTAGTTACACGTACCAGATGACTTGTGTTCACAGAACTCGTGAAGCTTCGACCATTTTCCACTAGTTTCCTTCCATATGATAACCTAATGAGAAACCTTGTCGTCAATCATGTACATATACATGTATGTACATGTACAATGTACTAATGTTACCTTCCTGTCATAAGAACATGACGCAAGAATATTTCCAAATTTGGGATGAGCCCAGGAGAGTTGCCAGACTGGTCCTTCATGACTATTAAAAAAATTAAAAAAAATAAAACGACTTTGTTACAATTTAGTTAACTTTTAAAAGCATTAAAATATGGAAACTTCCAGTTACTATTTTTGAGTCACAGCATGCTGATTTGCAGGGGAAAATGACTCCAAAAACACCTCCAATTTTTGCTATATTTTCAATGCAATATTCCTTATAATAGTTTCAATAAACACATACATACTTCCCTTCCCCCCTCACCCAGTCAGTGTGGCCAGTAGCACTGTCTGCTGGCCAGATACATCAAATATCTTGACAGTTCTGTCAGACGAACATGTAGCCAGTCTCCGCCCGTAATAATCCATTTGTGAGTCATGCTGTGCAATGAGTAATCAATTAGTTTTATAATCAATAGCTCTCACTATCATGTCCTCATGACCTGTATCAACACTGTTCTTCACACTAACCACACCAGTCATTTTGAGGCAGGGGCATCAATTAGAACGAGCTCTTTCACCTGCAATTTTAATACATATGGAGAGTTAATTTCTGGACTGACCTTGCTTTTGTATTTATAGTTGGAGAGGATTTAATTTTAAAGAACAATTCTTGTCTTTTTTCCAAACACAAAGATGAATGATCTTTTTGTGGTGATGTGTCCAAATGGGTAGGCACATGAGGGTTAAAAATTGACTAGATTTCTGCGCATGCGCGGAACCACGTGTCAAATAACAAGCAAAATAGAAGAAAGAAGGAAACTGACATTTTTGCCTCACAGTTTGCCAAAATGTCGAGTTTCTTTCTTTCTTTTAAAACCAAAAGTGGAGCTCTGGGGAAAAAGAGAAAGAATCTTTCACAAGTCAAAAAGAAAAGGGTTAGTCTTGCTGTATTTTATGTTCATTTTAAGGACAAAGCAGGACAGCAAAGCCATTAAGAATAAAAAGATTCCATTAGCTACTACAATACCAACCGATGAAGACGAAGACATTCCTAGTGACTCTGACACTGAAAACAAGTGAGGATTATATTGCTCCTTTTAATTTTTTGTGGGTGGCATGTGGTTTTAAAGGCGTAGCTGTAGAAGTCTTTTCTATGAAGTATGATTTTTCTAAGAAATGTAAAATCATCAAAAATACAAAAAATACAATAAAGTAGCGTAAGTTATAATAGTTTAGCAAAAAGTTTATGATAGGTAGAGTATTTTAACAGTCATCTATCCCCTCATCTTTTTCCAGCATTTTTTCTGTTAGAAGATTATTAAAAATACAGCATGTTGTTATTATTATCATTACTTATTGGGTCATGGCAATTCTGAGTAATGATAGGTTCTCTCATATCCTTCAGTACATCTAAAAAACGACCCAAGTTCTTTGGGTCTAAATTTATTGCTTCATAAATTGCAGTGAATAGGAATTTTATGCGCCTATTTTCTGCAGTGGCACTTCCATCAATGCAGGCCTGATATTCAGAAGAAGTAATGATATCCTTTGAAAATGCTTCCGTCGCAATACTATCCAGTGCTGTTTGTATACCTTGAGATACATCAGAAGTAATGCACCTGAACTCTTCAGGATTGGAACACCCATCTAAAATTTAAAAAATTATGGAAATTATGCAAGGGGCTCTCTCCCTTGCTACATGCAGATGTATGTGTACAGATAGGCACACAAACAAACAGATCTACTTCGTCAGTAAGGGCTTTACCCAACATTATGTAGAGTAGAAACCTATTAAGGGAAAATTGCTACACACATACAGTGTAACTATACACACTGTATACATTGTGCATATGAATACTGAATTGGAAATAGTTTTAGTTACCTATTTTTGTAGCCATTTGTTCTAGACTTATAGCACCATCTTTTCTTACTATAGCAGCAAGAGTTGTGATGGACCTTTTAACAGCTTCAGGGTCAGTCTTCTTATATGCTCGA
>NW_003547083.1:5428-17827 GCF_000090795.2 Amphimedon queenslandica | reverse complement strand
AGCTATTGGTCATGTGATGTGGTGTAATTTGTTGGCTTTATTGTCATAACAATGTACAGGCTTTACATTGCATAAATCATTATCAAAATTAATATGGTATGAAAATTAAATATGATATTATCCACTAGAGAAAAATATTTTGTAACTCTTTTCGTCTGTATTTTTAATGTGTCTATTTTGTCTAATAAAATGGAACATTATACAAAAGATATAGTTCAGCTATCATGTAGTAGTGGCAGAGTGAATTTTTAACGATGATCTGTCTCATCTTGTCCCAACTTTTGTTCTATGAGATACAAAATTATCAACAACAACAGACTCATTATACATACCTATTGGTTTGCAGTAATTGCTAGTAGGCGGTCCCATTTTCCTCAGTATATCTAGAAATTTCCCCAATACTTTTGAGTCCTCGTTTATTCCTTTGTAAATCTCGTTGAGCACCATTCTTGTACGTCTTCCTTCTGCATTGGCGTCTCCTTGAACGCAGGCCTGACACTCGGAATATGTGATGATATTTTTTGCAGCTGCTCCCATTGCAATGCTAATCAGTGATGTCTGTATGCCTTGATATATGTTAGGAGAATTCATTTTGAATTGTGTAGCAGTGGAGCATCTGTCTGAAATATAAACAAAAATGTATTTAAGCTAGACTAAGCTAAATTCATGCAACAATGCTTTCTTTCAATGAGGGAGTTACAGGGAATTCATATTATTATCACATATTTGAAATAACACTGTAGCTTGTATACTGTAGATAAAGTATCAAGCATGCATTCTCTTATTATCATTTGGTTATAGCTTTACCTAGTATTTTGGCTATGTGCTCTAGGGCACTGTCACTTCTTATTATGCTGGCAAGAGTTGTGATGGTTCTTTTCACAGCTCCAGTGTCATCAAGGTCTTCATATTGTCTCAGTTTCTTGTGCACACGATTGAGGAAGTACAGAGCTCTTGAATACTCTGGATTCCATTCTCCTTCAAACATTCCTTCATAGACTTCACCAGGAATGAGCTCTTTGGAATAGCAGTGCAGAGCTACTGTTGTTATGGTGGATGACAGGCCCAGCTCTAGTCTGGAGATGTTCTCAAGGAATGCCCTTCCTTCTTTATTGGTTGCTTCTTCCTTCATCTTCCTATCAACTTCAAGTAGTTGGTCTCCCATGCTTTCTCTCTCTCTTTCTTGCTCTCTTTCCTCTTGTTTTTCCTAATCTGTCTATCTGTCTTTTAGTTTCCTGCTCAGTTAAATGGATTCATTGAGTATATGATGTCATGCATATGTGTCAGCACATTATATGCTATGCTATGCTGTGCTTTTCATTTTTGAGTCATTTCATTTTAAAGTAGAAAAATATATTTATTTATAGAAAAGTTTAACAAAGTTAATATTTATGAAATTCAGTTGACATCAATTTTTTCATCTGCATCATCATCACCATCTATACCCTCTTGACCAGTATTTGCTGACAACTGTCTCAGTACCATATCTGTGTAATAGATATATTTATCAAGAATCACAATAAAGTTGCTTTACTTATTCCGTCACATTGGTTGCTAATTGGTTTTCCTTTTTTCTCAAGAATCTTCATAAAGTCGTATAGTACCTTAGGGTTCTCAGCTGCTCCATGGAATATTTGCTGGAGGACAAGTTGTGTACGCCTAGCCTCTGCAGTAGCATCTCCTTGAGTGCATGCCACACACTCTGAAAAAGAGATTATTCCGTTGGCCACTGCTCCCATTGCAATGGTAGTCAGAGATGAAGCAATGCCAGTGGATATTGTATCAGAAATATCTCTAAAATCTTCAGCAGTTTTGCAACTATCTACATTGTAAATGAGTTTGCATCATTAAAAATAAATTAAAGCAAAATAAACATTTCTCATCAAAAAGGTCTGTTTATATTAGATATCAAATTTAAACTTTTCTTACCCAATTGTTGAGCTATCTGCTCAAGACCAAGACTGCCTTCTTTTCTTATCACTTCTGCAAAACTTCTGATTGTTGTTCCAACATTCGTTGCATCCATTTCTTTAAGCCTTTTTTCAATGCATCTAACAAGTAACTGTGCTCTTGCATTGTCAGGTTTCCATTCACCATCAAACATCCAATCGTAGATATCTTCATCTATCATGCCTTTTGCATAGCATTTCGAAGCTATTGTCAGTATTGATGCTGACAGACCACTGTGTAGCTGATCCATGCGCATTAGGATTGCCATGGCTTCATTTGTTTTGGCTTCTGTCTTCATCTTTTCCAGCAACTTCTGATCCATTTGGAGATTCATTTGACCTTATTCCTGACTCTTGTCTCTTCCTTCTTTGCCTCTTCTTTTATATAGCAGTGGGTAGCTCCTCCTTTTTGTGTAGGAGTTACTTACCTGTAAAGTAATTTAATACATGTATTCATTTCTTATGGCACAAGTGTCTTCATTCCCCTTCTCTTTGGTTGTCCTTAATCTGTCTACTGGCTCTCCTTATGCAAGTATATGATAATCTTTTAAGTGTATTCATTCATTTCATTGATCAACTCCCTTATGATGTGTGGGAATGTATGTCAAGACTGATAGTAATGAGTGACATTCATGCATTTTTACAATGAAAATTATTGTTTATGTCTAAAGATGTCTTTAAATAAAGTTGTCCAAATTATGGCACTATACATAGCCTATAGTTATTGTGACTGAAAGTGGGAGATAGACTCTTTAATTATTGCACATGTAGCAGAGTTGGTTGGCTGGTACTTTCCCTGGGATAACCCCAACTTTATCCTGTTAACTCATGACTGACATTATTCTAAGAACTTAGACCGCTTACTAATAATAGTTATTTTAAATAATTGATAACTAGATCATATCAAACATTGGATAAAAATCTTTTTTTTGTGCATATAGAGATTACCAATCTCTTGGTATTGATGAAGATTTCAGTGATAGAGAGGAGACAGCACCAGAGAAGAGACTACGCCTTGCTAAAGATTACCTTCAGCAGCTGAAAGCTGAAGGTAAGCACACCCACACATTCATGCCATCATCACTACATGTACATGATATAACTGTATGAACTATATGTGTTTATCATTAGGGTAGCTCAATACAGCATGTCTGTCATTGATACTACCATTTGAACATGCATACACAAACTTGTTTTCAAGGATAGTCATAATATTTTCCATTTAATGTTAGTATACAGGATCAAGTGATAGCTGTTGTCCTTTGATTATACTAGCGCTACTTACAATGTTCATTACATGTACATGTACATACACTAGCTCTGTACGTGACACTGCCATTCATTGTAATGTATGCAATGCCAATTCTTTTACTGATAATAGTACACACTTCCTCCTAAAATGCTTACATTGACTGCGGTGCGTGTTTACTTTTAACAACGCACGCTCCATATGTTTACTATACCACTCGCTAAGAAGCATCCACAAATATCTGCAATGACATTACTTGTTTATTAGTAATATTAGTAGTGTCCTGTCACACTGTATGGTAATATTAGTATAAGGTTACTATCAGGGAAGCATTTTAAAAATAGTAATTGTTTTTGTTATGTTTTAGAAAGAGGATCTTTTTAAAGAGGATCAATTAAGATGGTGGTCTTAATTGAATTAATTAATCAATTAATTCAATTAATCCGGAGTACGTCATATTACGTTTTTCATTCAGAATAAAATTAAAACAATGATAAATTACTAGAAGCAATGTAGAACATTAAGGGGCGAGCCTAAGCTGGCAAAGCAATTATGGCACTGGATCTATCCATCTATAATCTACTCCCGATGATTTCAAAGCATGCATCATGATTTAGGCATAGCAAACATGATTTACATCTGTGATGAAAGTTTAATGCTGCTGATAAAATTAATAAACTTTTAGTCTTCTAGTTTCACATACACATTTCTTGCCTATAAATGTCTGTAAAGATGCTTTACTTAGCTTTAGATATAATATTATCCAATATTAAGATGACTGAGAAAAAGCTTGATTGACTTTCACAGTTTTAATAGCAATTGCATCAGTAAAGACGAGCTTCATAGGTTATTAATTGAATTTAAAACCTTCTATAGCTGCTGGGGAAGTCTTTGGACGGTATCTGCCTTATATTGCTGCTAGAAAGCTCATGAATTCTTCCAGTGTGTTGGTTGCCATTTTTATTTTACTGTGACCGCTCCGGCGCTCCCACTTTCAATGAAAAATTGAAAATTGCATTGGTAATGCATAGTATCTATCTACCGTATTAGATCTATGCATAAATAGGGGTGACGTACGAGGACAGACAGACAGACAGACAGAGGGACAGACGGGCGTGACTGAGAGTATAGCTAGAGTGGGGCGAGCTCAGGCTCGCCCCAATAAAAAGTGAGATTTTATGTAAAATAATACAATAAAACTTGACATTTATCATGCATTATAATTGCTGAAATTTTCCTTTTCTTTTAGTATATGCAGTCTACCAATGCATGACGTTCCCATCTCTTGTCCCTTAAAAATGATGACTTTGACAACACTATTGCACCAAAACTAAAAATACACTCCTTTTGAGAATAGGCCCACTATAACTACCTATTCTCAAGCTACAAAACCATATAGAAAAAGTTCCACTTAAGTCAAGTACCGTAGGTCGGGATATATTCGCGGCTGCAATTATTCGCGGTCATAAAAAAATTTCAATTAAAAACCATGGAAACCGAGGTGTTATTTTAATTGAAAACGGCGCGATAGTGAAGAAAAGCACCTTGCTGCAGTGTTCTTGAGCTGTTGTTCTTCTTGTGTCACTAAGCCTTGGGCTCTTTGGAGCTGCTTTACCGGTTCTGTACAGAACTAGTGCCTCGCCGTATTTTGGGACTCTCCACCCATTCTAGTTAGTGTTTATTGACTTGGGCGTGGTTTATTATCACCAGCACGCGGACCAGCAACAATTTGCAGCAAAGAGGCTGAAAGAGCTTTGAGGTAGCGGTCCATACAAGAAGTTAACAGATAGAGAAGGACTCGCTATTGGTGAATGGCTCCACTATAGCTGCTAAAGAACAGATGAATAGCTGAACACTAAACACGTGGTCTTAATTGTCATAGCAACGCTCTAACAGTTTCCATGGTTTTTAATTGAATTTTTTATGACCGCGAATAATTGCAGCCGCGAATATATCCCGACCTACGGTATTACAAAGAAAAATTGGCTAGAAAGGTGGGGCTTGAAAAACCAATATAATATAACAGCTCTTCTACTTGACACAAGTTCTAAATAATAGCCCCACTACAACTAGTAAACAATAACCTATCAGTACAATAAAAAATGTTGGCCTAATTTAACAGAGTTAAGCTAAAAAAGTGGCTTGAGTGAAATGTACACAACAAGTAGGCCATGACATCCATTATAGAACTAAGACATGCAGTCAAACTATCTTTTATAAGCATTATTTCAATTATAAAGGCTTTGCAAAGTCCAGGTGAACACGATTAATGCGCATTGCTTTTGCCAGTCTGAAAAGGCCTTTATAGCTATTATTATCATTGGTGGCTGGTTTTACTGCAACTAATAGGGCTGAGTGCAATCAATGGAATGGAAACAAAGGTAAATTACACTATCAAGTTTTGAGTTGACTCTAGTCAGAGTTGGATTTTTACAATTCTTTTACTGATAATAGTACACACTTCCTCCTAAAATGCTTACATTGACTACTGCACATGTTTACTTTAACAACGCAAGCTTATTCTGTTTACTATACCACTTGCTAAGAAGCATCCACAAATATCTGCAATGACATTACTTGTTTATTAGTAATATTAGTAGTGTCCTGTCACACTGCATGTAATATTAGTATTAGGCTACTATCAGTAAAGCATTTTCAAAATAGTAATTGTTTTTTGTTATGTTTTAGAAAGAGGATCTTCAACTGAAGAAGATGAAGATGATGATGTTGATAATGATGCCATTGGTCGTAGGCTGCAAGAGAAAGCAGTGAGGAATAGAATGTTAAAAGGATGTAGGAGTGAAAGGAGAGAGAGAGAGAGAGAGAGGGAGCTGGAGGGAGAAGTGATGAATTGTTATTGATATTGTAAACGACTCTTTGTTTTCATTAGCTAGAGAAATCAGGAAGGATACACAAAGCTGTTGCTGATCAAGTATAAACATCAGCTTAAGCATTATCTTATTTATGACTTCTCTCTCTCTCTCCCTCCCCTCTCTCTCCTTCTCTCTCCCTCTCTCTCAGTGTACAGCTCCTCCTTTGGAGTCCATTAGATTCTTTAAAGGTCACAGATTGTCAGTGACATCTTTAGCACTCACTCCTGACGGCAGATACGCATTTACTGGCAGCAAGGACTCATGTATCATAAAATGTAAGTACATGTATAGTACACAACATGTTTGGTGACAATGAGTGATCACTGACATTTGAACTATTTCATAATGTACTATGTTCCTATGCTATATATGGTTAATGTGTGAGTGAATGGAAGCCTATTATAGTGTATGGGTTATTGCAGCTGCTACGAGAGAGAGAGACAGAGTAGTATTTAATTAAAGTGACGGTGATATCCCGTTACTCTATACTACACAAAAGATTATTACAAGCTATTTTATATGTCATCTCTACAGGAAACTGTTATCAGAAAGCTATAATGTAATATTATGATGGTGATGAATATGTGTTTTAATGTGTACATATTGTGAACTGTCCCTCTTTATTTATTTAAAGGGAATGTTGAGAAAGGGGTCAAGGAGGTAATGATAACAAGAGGGAAGGAAGGAGCCCCTGGTCACACTGGGCATGTATTAGCATTAGCAGTTAGTACTGATGGAATGTATTTGGTGAGAAGGAGAGGGAAAGACATAACTGGTAACACCTGGTGTTGTTGTGTATGTGTAGGCTAGTGGTGGAACTGATAACCTCATTCATATGTGGAATCCTCTCACTTGCATTCATTTGCATACATTCAGGGGACATAAGAATTCTGTTACTGTAAGCTGTAGAACATAATCCATTATGTGAATTTATAATTTTATTTCTGTTTTTTCTCGTTGCTCTTCTCTCAGGGTTTAGTTTTCCAACACGGAGTGAATCAGTTGTTTAGCTCTTCTTTAGATAGGACAGTGAAAGTTTGGAACATCAGTGAAATGACATACGTTGAAACACTGTACATGATAATAAATAGTATATAGTGAACTAATGATAGTGATAATCTACTCTTGCTTGTAATAATAGTAATGATGATAGTAGTAATACTAAAGATATGCTCCTGTTTTTGTGTTAGTTTTGGTCATCAAGATGGTATAATCGCAATAGACTGTCTCTCGCAAGAGCATCCAATAACAGCTGGTGTGGATAAGACTATCAGAGTTTGGAAGATCATTGAAGAGTCACATTTAGTGTATCATGGACACAAGTAAAGGATCATTAATATATGAGTACTATAATGCTATTATACTGTAGGTCATCTATTGATACTGTGAAGATGATTAATGATAAGAACTTTGTGTCAGGATCACAGGACGGGTACATTAGTCCTTTTACTGTTACTTATCTCCTTTCCCCCCCTCTCTCTCCCTCTTTCCTTTATCCCAGTAGTGTAGCTTTGTGGAATAGTTCTAAAAAGAAGCCACAGGTTCTCAAGAGTTCCTCCCATGATTCTGCTGATTTTGGATAACAGCAGTAACTGCTCTACCACACTCTGATCTTGTTGCCTCTGGTAAGTTTTGTTGTTATAGTCATACCCTCTTACCTATTCACCATGGATCCATGCTATTAAATGCTATTGACTAATCTGTATTGTATAAATTGACATTAGTAAAATTATATTTGCCTGCTATGTTGTACTGGTATATGAATCTGATTGCATTCCTTTACAGTCAGTGACTTAATCTGAGCATTGTTTTACTAACATTATTTATGTGGAGCATGTTGCTAATAAATGGTCTACGTCATCTTGCTGTGTCATTCCGTGTACATATGTACATGCAATCTAGTGTACATGTTACTGTATGTCCTTTTAGGGTCAAGAGATGGGTATATACATTTCTGGAAGTGTGGGGAGAGCTTTAGAACATTGGAGAAATTGTTCACCATTCCACTGGTAAGAAGATATTTGAAGATAATTTCTATGTCTTATATCTTCCCTCCTCTTTCTCTCTCTCTCTCTCCTTCATTATGTAGCCTGGTTTTATAAATAGTCTATCATTCTCAAGTGATGGACGATATCTTGCAGCTGGAGTTGGGCAGGAGCATAGGTTAGGATGATGGTGGAAGGACACTAGTATTAGGAATGGCATTGCATTCATTTCTTTAAATGTAAAAAATAATAATTAGAAAATTAGAAAGAATCATTAGTTTCAACATTGTCAAAAAAAGAAATAATAGCACAATAATAACACAACATCTTATTATTTAAAGAAATTTCTAAACATTTTAGTATCTGGCTTAAAGTTTCTTCATTTTAGTTAATATCAATAGACTCACTCTCATCAGAGTCAGAGTCAGGTGTTACCGAACTAGGGTGAGGTGGTGGCTGACCAGAGTAAGATGGTGCCGGACTAGAGTAAGATGGTGCCAGACTAGAGTAAGATGGTGCCAGACTAGAGTAAGATGGTGCCAGACTAGAGTAAGATGGTGCCGGACTAGGGTAAGGTGGTGCCTGACTAAGGTTGTCGCCCAGTGATACCCCTGTGGAGTTAACTTTAATTTTAAACAATCAATCAAATATACTTACTCATTTTCTCCGCAAGTGTTTCTGCAGGTCCTCCGATCTCTTCAAGAACATCATCAACAAAGACTTGAAAATTTCTTTTTTCTGTTTTGATTAATGCACCAATCTCATCCAGTACTTTATCGATAGCTAGATCTTCGAATCTAGCTGCAGGGTTGATTAAGACTTTGTGTTGTGCAGGCGTAATGATACCAGATTTCAGCAGTTTTCCAGCGACAGAGTTTAAATCAAATTCCAAGTTTAAGGCAATTTGTGCCTGCAAACTTTTGAGGATTTCCTTTTCAGGCTGTGTCATCTGATTTCTAATCTCCTCGTATTTTTTACCTATTGTGCAAAATTATGATAAATGCAGGTCATCTCTAGGTCTTTAGATATACACACACACTTACTGAGGAATTTATGGAGTTGTGCATGTTTATCAATGCTTTCAAGAAATTTTTGCATAACGTAAGCAGCTTCTTGCAAATTCCTATCCATCTTATTCATTACCATACCTATCAGAAAAGTTGCTCTTTCTTTCTGTGTGGTAGTCTTCCCCACTTTGTCAGCTGATACTGCGGCTGCACTAGCTATCAATTTTTTCCCTGCTGCTCGTAATGCTAGATCTGAAAGTGAGAAGACCAGATTATCAGCAAGCCTGTCCTTGTACTCATAAAAAACGGCGAATTCAATATTATCGTTAGAATTCATTTGTGTTGTGCGAGGTGCTGTGTCTTCAGTCTCTTGAAATTCTAGAGCTTCTTGCTGCTGCTGTTCTGGACCGTTGCTCATGATGTAACTGGCGAAGAGTGAAGTAAGATTATATATATATATAGATCTTTAAATCTTATCAAGCCTGGTTTCCATATAGAGCTAGTTGCAGCTGTTGTATTGATTCTGTGGCTAGCATACGACTGTTGAGTCTGTTGTAGAGATAGACCTGATTTCTATCTCCATGATAGTTGCAACAGTGTTGTAAAGGTGGGCATGCATGAAGTAGAGAGAGTCTCAACTTCATGCAACATGTTGCACAACCACATCAAAGGTACTGGCAACAAAGTTGCATAGTGGATGCCCACCTTAAGGCTGTTGTATGGCTAATTGGCTATATAGAAACCAGGCCTTACAACACTGTTGCAACATTTCATGAGACAGGAAGAGAGTATAATAGAGTATAGACCTTAACAATATTCAAAAAATTTTAAACAAAGGTCACTACACAACAAACAGTCCCAATAATATCTATCAACACAATCATATGAAAAAAGTAAGTTCCTTCATATTTGATTGTATTCTCCAGAGCTGCTTCACTTTGCTTTCCATTGCAAGTAGAAGCTGGTGTCAATGACCACCCAGAATATATTAACACCCCACAGAACGATACTTGTAAAACCAAATACCTACATATCAAAATAAAAGAATCATAATAATTATAATGATTTATACAAAATCACAGGTAATTTGGACAGCTACAATGGTAGCACTAAATGCCAGGACAGCTCCCATAGTATAGTATCTCTTAATGGACACTCTCTATAGCATACACCTCCATTTAACAGACAGCACCTAGTGTACCAATTACATTCCTTACTGTATAAAATAACCTCCACATAAAGGACACCTCTGTATAACAGAGACACTTTCAAGTGTCCATTATATAGAGGCTACACTGTACGTGTACATCCAAAAAAATTGCTGCATTAATATTGACACGAACGTTATTAAAAATAATAATAAAACTAACATCAGCAATGGCAGCCTGTGCATAAGATCCTGGTTCATTGTATGTTGTATCGGTACAACTATCTGCCAGATATTTATCACGG
This sequence comes from Amphimedon queenslandica, assembly GCF_000090795.2. Classification (NCBI taxonomy): domain Eukaryota; kingdom Metazoa; phylum Porifera; class Demospongiae; order Haplosclerida; family Niphatidae; genus Amphimedon; species Amphimedon queenslandica. The sequence continues at coordinate 7,312 of NW_003547083.1, read as the reverse complement.
ATGACTTTAGTCTTGATGTAGCTTTTCATTTTGTTTTGAACAACAGCCCATTCGACTGATGCTATAAACCAACAGAGAACCCAAACAACATGAAATACTAGATCCTACAATAATAATAATAATAATAATAATAATAATAATAATAATGACATATGCATGTAATAATAATTTATTGTGGACATAAATTTTGAGAGTAATATTAAAATGATTAAATTTTTATTTACATAGACAAATATTGAATGTAGCATAAGGAGATCAATATGTATTAGAGCATGCAATAATAATCGAGAACCAAATTTATAGTTTCTAAAAAACAAGCAATCATTATTAATCTCAGCATTGTTTCACTAACATTATTTATGAGGCACATGTTTTGCTAATAAATGCTCTACGTCATCTTGCTGTGTCATTCCGTGTATACATGTACATGTCACTGTATGTCCTTTTAGGGTCAAGAGATGGGAATATACATTTCTGGAAGTGTGGGGAGAGCTTTAGGACATTAGAGAAGTTGTTCACTGTTCCACTGGTAAGACTAAGAAGATATTTGAAGATAGTTCTATGTCTTATATTTTCTCTCTCTCTCTCTCTCCTTCATTATGCAGCCTGGTTTTATAAATAGTCTATCATTCTCAAGTGATGGACGATATCTTGCAGCTGGAGTTGGGCAGGAGCATAGGTTAGGAAGATGGTGGAAGGACACTAGTATTAGGAATGGCATTGCATCTATTCATTTAAAATTTAATGTACAAAATAATAATTAGAAAATTTAAAAAAATCATTAGTTTCAACGTTGTCAAAAAAATAATAGCACAATAATAACACAACATCTTATTATTTAAAGAAGTTTCTAAACATTTCCATATCTGGCTTAAAGTTTTTAAATTTCAGTTAGGGTCAAGGACTATTAACTATGTATGGTCAATTTTAGGTTCAGGATCAGATGGTACCTCACTAGGGTCAGTTTCGTGGTGACAGACCAGACTAGAGTAAGGTGGTGGTGGCTGACTAGGGTCAGGTAGTGGCAGCTGACTAGGGTTAAGTGGTGCCTGTCTAGGGTCAACGTAGTCAGTGTGGTCCAGTGATTCCCCTGTGGAGTTAAATTTAGTTTTAAACAATCAAGGACCTTTTGCAGTTAAGCGATTCTAATTAACGCGCCACCAAAGTGGTGGTAAAACAATCGTCTCTTTTATCCAACCATTCTAGCTGTAGGAGCCACTTTGAGCTGTCCTTTTGTTTCAGTATACTCTATTTATCTCTTCTGTAAGCTCTTTGGTTGCTGTTTTGGCTTTTATAGCATTTTATCATAGGAATATTCTCACCCATTGGCGATTCCCGTTTTTCTAAATTTTGCTTTCAGGAGCCAAGGCGCTTGCCCCTCCATTGCCATGAAGACAGAAGTGTATTCAGCTGAGTCCTATGAATAGTGTCTATCATCAGACTTAGTCTCAGTCCATCAGAACCAGGTACGGTGGAATAACTCACTCAGTTGTCATGTTGCAGCTGGAGTGTGGATGATTATGACCATCTTTTCACTTCTTAAAACCATAGGATTGGTCTTTAATCACATGTAAGAAGCATTCCAAGAAACATAAGTGTGCTGGAATAGCTCAGTATCATGTAACTAGCTCTTAATAGTAACATCCAGTATGAAGTAAAACACTTCCATCGTTACATGATTTTAATATTTTATTTATGATAAAAATTGATGTCAATTACAATAATTATCTTTGTTATCGTCAAAATAGTTTCTAATTATTGTGTATATACTGTTAATATCATAAAAGTATGAGTAAATACATAAATAGTCGTCTATACAAATGCAATATAGTGACCTAGTGATAACAACAATAATAGTTCTAGCAACAACACCCATAATGTTTT
>NW_003547083.1:0-5418 GCF_000090795.2 Amphimedon queenslandica | reverse complement strand
AATTATCTTTGTTATCGTCAAAATAGTTTCTAATTATTGTGTATATACTGTTAATATCATAAAAGTATGAGTAAATACATAAATAGTCGTCTATACAAATGCAATATAGTGACCTAGTGATAACAACAATAATAGTTCTAGCAACAACACCCATAATGTTTTTTTATAATTTAAATAATAAGTAAAACTGTTGGGAGAGGATACAAATGGTTTAGAGCCATGAACGAGTCCTGAATGTGATGATTCCTCTCTGCAAGTATTGGATAGCGACACAGGGTATTAATATGACATGAGGTGCTCATACAATACAACCAGTGAATGTACAGATAAAGAATGAGCTCTTGCATGCCTCAACTATCTATAAAAGAGTCAACCTATAGTTTTAAGAAGTGAAAAGATGGTCATAATCATCCACACTCCAGCTGCAACATGACAACTGAGTGAGTTATTCCACCGTACCTGGTTCTGATGGACTGAGACTAAGTCTGATGATAGACACTATTCATAGGACTCAGCTGAATACACTTCTGTCTTCATGGCAATGGAGGGGCAAGCGCCTTGGCTCCTGAAAGCAAAATTTAGAAAAACGGGAATCGCCAATGGGTGAGAATATTCCTATGATAAAATGCTATAAAAGCCAAAACAGCAACCAAAGAGCTTACAGAAGAGATAAATAGAGTATACTGAAACAAAAGGACAGCTTAAAGTGGCTCCTACAGCTAGAATGGCTGGATAAAAGAGAAGATTGTTCAGCATGTCTTTCCTCCAAAAATCCGCCATTTTACCACTACTTTGGGTGCGCGTTAATTAGAATCGCTTAAGTGCAAAAGGTCCATTGAATACACTTACTCATTTTCTTTGCAAGAGTTTCTGCAGGTCCTCCAATCTCTTCAAGAACATCATCAACAAAGACTTGAAAATTTTTTTCGTCAGTTTTGATTGATACACCAATCTCGGTCAGTACTTCATAGATAGCTAGATCTTCGAATTTAGCTGCAGGGTTGACCAAGACTTTGTGTTCTGCAGACATGATGATATCAGATGCCAGCAGTTTCCCAGCAACACGGTCTAAGCTATATTCCAAGTTTGAGGCAATTTCTGCCTGTCGGCTTTTGAGGAGTTCCTTTTCAGGCTGTCTACGCCTCGTCTGATTTCTAATCTCTTCCTCGTATTTTTCCTCTATTGTGCACAATATTATGATAAATAGGTCATCTATATATAGGTCTTTAGATACTTACTGAGGAATTTATGGAGGTGTGCATGTTCATCAATGCTTTCAAGAAATTTTTTCATAACGCCAGGAGCTTCTTGAAAATTCTTATCCATCTTACTCATTACCATATCTATCAGAAAAGTTGCTCTTTCTTTCTGTGTGGTAGTCTTCCCCACTTTGTCAGCTGATACTGCGGCTGCACTAGCTATCAACTTTTTCCCTGCTGCTCGTAATGCTAGATCTGAAAGTGAGAAGACCAGATTATCAGCAAGCCTGTCCTTGTACTCATCAAAAACGGCGAATTCAATATTATCGTTAGAATTCATTTGTGTTGTGCGAGGTGCTGTGTCTTCAGTCTCTTGAAATTCTAGAGCTTCTTGCTGCTGTCCCTGTTCTGGACCGTTGCTCATGATGTAAATGGCGAAGAGTGAAGTAATCAAGATTATAATATAGATCTTTAATCTTATCAAGCCTGGTCTCGATATAGCTGTGGCTGTTGTATGGATTCTGTGGTTAGCATACAACTGTTGTATGTAGTATCTATGGTTGTAGCTATAGTCTCAGCTAGCTCGCGTAGCAAGACCCACCCTCGCTACGCGAGACACTATTGTAGCTCGAGATAAACCTGATTTCTATCTCCATGTTGTAACTAGTGTTGTAAGACTGTTGTATGGTTATATGGAAACCAGGCCTTACCACACTGCGTGACAATGCAACAATTGTGAGACATTATCCATGAGATAGGAAGAGAGTATAATAGACCTTAACAATATTCAAAAAATTTTAAACAAAGGTCACTCAAAATTAGCAAAACACAACAGACAGTCTTTTCTTTTCCCAATAATAACCTATCAAACACAATGATATCAAAAAAGTAAGTTCCTTCATATTTGATTGTATTCTCCAGAGCTGCTTCGCTTTGCTTTCCATTGCAAGTAGAAACTGGTGTCAATGACCACCCAGAATATATTAACACCCCACAGAACAATACTTGTAAAACCAAATACCTACATATCAAAGTAAAAGAATAACAATAATTATAATGACTTGTACAAAATCACAGGTAATTTGGACAGCTACAAAGGTAGCACTAAATGCCAGGAAAGCTCCCATATTATAGCCTCTTTTAATGGACACTCTCTATAGCGTACACCTCCATTTAATGGACAGCACCTAGTGTACCAATTACATTCCTTACTGTATAAAATAACCTCCACATAAAGGACACCTCTGTATAACAGAGACACTTTCAAGTGTCCATTATATAAAGGCTATACTGTACATGTACATCCAAAAAAACTGCTGCATTAATATTGACACGAACGTTATTAAAAATAATAATAAAACTAAAATCAGCAATGGCAGCCTGGGCATAAGATCCTGGTTCATTGTATGTTGTATCGTTACAACTATTTGCCAGATATTTATCATGGATGACTTTAGTCTTGATGTAGCTTTTCATTTCGTTTTGAACAACAGCCCATTCGACTGATGCTATAAACCAACAGAGAACCCAAACAACATGAAATACCAGATCCTAGGATGATAATAATAATAATAATAATAATAATAATAATAATAATAACAATAACAACACATGGACATAAAATTTTGAAAGCAATGGTAAATGATTAAATTTTAATTTACACAGATAATGTAGCATAAGGAGATCAATATGTACATGTACTAGAGCATGGAATAATAATTGAGAACCAAATTTATAGTTTCTAAGAACAATCACTCAGTGTGTTAGAAATGGTTGATAACTCACCACCAAAATGAGGTAGTTGATAACCCACTCCCACTTGCTGTTAGCAGTAGCAAACATGTACACTAGTATAGCAATGATCCCATAGAATAGAGTCAGGGAGCCCCAGGCCACAAAGAACTCTGCTGCTTGCTTATAGTCGCCACTAAGAACATCAGATGTTGCATTAGCCTCACAAGATGGTTGGTAAGTAACATTGACTATTGTATAGGGATAACTGGCCTTGGCAGTTATCTGGCAAACTGCAATGATCAGAAAGAAAAACAGACTATTATACAGTATAACATAATTTTTTTTATAAATTTTTAAAGTTGTCCAAAAATCTGGTTAAAGTCCCTGTACATGGTCTTGGGCCGAATTTTGCAAAAATTAAAAAGTTGAGAATTCTCCATTTTTATAATATTATTCTGATGCATATACATGTTCTTATATTGTGTAGAAAGTTTGAGCTGATTTCAATGAAAATTAGATTTTTTTTACAAATTTTTAAAGTTGCTCCAAAATTGGGTAAAAATCCCTGTACTATACCTCGGGCCAAATTTCACCAAAATTAAAAAGGAGAGAATTCTCCATTTTTATACCATATTCTGATGCATATACATGTACTTAAGTTGTGTAGAAAGTTTGAGCTGATTCGGATCAAGAATGGATTTTTTATGAATTTTTGAAGTTGCTCCATATGCCATAAAGCTTGTCAGCTCATATGAAGCTCATGCTTTTTACTTCACTTGGCATGCTTTGTATGAGAAATCCAGCTCTATTGTATAAAAGGAACTTTTAAAATTATTAAATTTCTTCCTTAAAATTTTTGACAAAATACCATGTACACACATGGCCTTTGACGAAAATTTTGAGCAACTATAAAAATTTTTTTTAAATCCAAATTTGACTGGAATAAGATCAAAAACTTAATACACGTAATTTACCTTTGGTTCCATTCCACCAATTGCACTCAGCCCTATTAGTTGCAGTAAAACCAGCCACCAATGATAAAGCCAATAAAGCTATTATCTGTACAGAATAAAAGAATATACACATGGAAATGCCTTGTAGCCCGAAATTCAATATGTACTCGTTTAAAAAATTGGCTAACACGAAAATTGGCAGACAACATAAGTGCATTATAGTTTATACCGTACAGCAGGAAATATTTGCGGGGAATTAAATTTTGCGAGTTTGCGATTCCATTTAAAGCGCAAAATTTAAATCCGCAAAATAATGAAATTCATGCATTACCACAGTAGATAATGCTACAATAACTGTCAAAACCGCAAATATTTAATCCGCAAACCAGGTTATTTTTAAGGATTCGCAAAATTTTTCTCCGCAAAATTAACCAGCTGTACGGTAGTTAATTATTGCAATTAGTAAAGCTTAAAAATTATTCCTTATACACGTAAAGATACATACTGTACACTGTAAAATTCTATATATAATATGTATACATTTAAGAATAAACATGTACATGTACATCTATCCTTAGTATCATCTAACCATTAAGCTTAACCCGTATATTACACACTCAAATAGTTCACAAAGACACATACAAAGACACTAAGTTACCATTTCAACGATCTTCAAGAAACCTTTCAGTTGAAGAGGAGCTCTCCAGTGTATCTCCATATTGTGGATGTATATTAAAAACTGACATGTGATCAAAATGGGCGTGACGCCACACCCCCAGTGTTTTTCTTAGTTTTATCTATGGTTCTATCTTTATTTACGCCCCACAAAATCATCAAGCAAAGCTAGTTTGGTTTCATAATGTCTGAAGGGCAAGTGCAAGATGGTGGGAGGCTCAGTGGAGCTAGAGGAACGCTAGAGAAACTAGGAGACATCAAAATAGGTCAAAAGATATCCATTAACCTTAGGATCCTTTTGGAGCCAATTGGATTCCTCCGTATCATACTGATAGTAAGCCTATATATATGATAGTACCTATAATTGATTTCACCACCTTGCAAGTACAACTTGGTCATTATTAAGACTTATAGAGGCTCTCTCTACCTTATAATGCTTCTAGAGAAGTCTTTAGACAGTATCTCTATGCTCTCTTGCTGTTAGAAAGTAGGTCAGGCGTGGCCTGACCTTGCGAAAACGGAGGGTCAGGAACCTCGTGTATACCAGACTTGTTTTCAACTACTATGGCTTCAGGTGGAGCTGCAGCTGCTGTAGCAGCCTATGTCATCATAATGAATAATAATCATAATGAATAATAATTAATAGCTAATTATTGTTTGATAATAAAAACAAAAACAATTATAATTATAAATAAAGCAATGACGACTTGTAAGACTGTCAGCTGTAGAAGTAACATCACTTCCCAGGCTAATAATCGTTACAGTTCGTCGTTTAGCAGATCTAATTTGGTGTTTTCAACATGGATAGAATTGAGGCGGAATATATGGCCAAGTTTGAGGAGCTTCCTATAAATGAG
>NW_003547082.1:29732-32132 GCF_000090795.2 Amphimedon queenslandica | reverse complement strand
AACTGTTGGGATCAGTTTGAACAGCTTCTTTGACAGCAGTTAATAGAGCCTCACGTTGATTAGGAATAGAGGGACTAGCTGACACCACTCTACTAACTGCTTCTTGTGTTAACATACGTTCACCATAAAGTAACCAAGCAATACTAACAGAATCACAAAGAGACTGAGACAGGACAGTATGACGATTATTAAAAATATTAATAAGAACCTGATGTTCTATGATAGAAAATACAATGGTTATAGTTACATACAGTTATGGTTGACTCACTTAACTTCTCAGCTACAGCAGTTTCATTCATAGATCCTAGAGCATCTGACAGTGAGTCCAAGTTGGCTCCTCCTCTACTGTCAACATTATCAGCTCTACGTAGCCATTGGGAAAGACACTCTGTCAAGCAGTGATTCACATCACCATGATACTTTGCTTCAATGGCTTCCAGTGTATCTTTCAGTAGACCTAGTCTCAGTCCCAGCTCTTGCCACTTTGTCCTTTGAAAGCTACATTTCTTCAATAAGTCAAGAACATCAATCAAGTCACCAATATCTAAAGGTAAATATCAAAAGAGTGGATTTAAATCTAAAAATGTACATAGACAAATTCGACTAGAGGCCATCTCTGTAGTTTTCTTTTAAATGGGTGGGGCTAAAATATTTTTGGAATTGGGGAAACCCTGGAATGCAATGCTGTAAATTACATCTATGATTACACCACTCTGTCCATGATGAGTAGTGCTCATGGACTTCTGCAGCTACATATTACCTGCACTACTGCAAAACTAATAAGACATTGGTTGGCAGGATAAATAGTTACGTGTACAAGTACTTATTATTTTGTTCTTTTTTACACTGATACAGTGATAAATTCAAAAGAGTGTTTGCCAAGACCTATAAATGGTCACCAACTAGAGACACTGAAGTGAGGGAGAAAGTGGAAAATGAACTGTTTGAATTATGAAAGAACTGATGATGTATGGTCTTAGTGTGTTTATATTAATTATTATCTATTTATGAGTGAAATTCAATCTCTTACCCTCTCCCCCTCTCTCTCTCTCTTTTGACTCACTGTTCCTACAATTAATGTATTTCTTTGTAATATAATTAATATAAGAATGACAGCTACTCTGTAAAAATTAGATTGCTAGAAAAATTACACTAAATTAAATAAAGTGCATTTACTGTACATGCATGTAACCAACTCTTACAACATGTCATCAAGTAAATTTGGTGGGATTGCAATACAAAAATAATGTGACACCTAAAACTCAGTCATAATCAATATCTTCGTCTATATGCTGTGCTTTAATTTCCTTTATCCTCTTTAACCTAGAATACAATAAAATGAGTACATTAATCTTAAGTTTGCAATTAAATTCTATAAAAGCTGATCACAAGATTTGTAATCAATAATTTTGCTTAGTGAAAATGAATAAAAGAGAAATGGTTTAATTAACAAACCTATACTTACATCAAACTATATTAATTATACTATATAATATATATACACATTAACTGATAGTAGATGTACATGATGATACATGAGGTTTACTGACCTTGCTTCCTCTGCCTCTTGTATTTCTGATCTCTCTTTATCTGTTAGCTTCTTCATTTTCTCTCTTTTGTCTCTAAATAATTATAAACAGTAAGAGGTGTATGTAAGTGTGTGTGTATACATAATGTGTGTGTGTGTTCATTAGTACTTGTAATATAGGACATATCCATCATATAGTCTTAATGGGTATCTGTCTGAAGTGATGGAATACCAGTTCAGCTTTTTCTCAATATCAAGACATGATATCTCAACTGGAAATGATAGTCCCTAACAGAATCAGAGAGAATATTAAATAGTGTATGCTTCAATGACTAACCTCTGAATAATAGATATACTCAGCGGGAACTCCACTTAACTTTGACAGCTGTAAAAACAAAATGATACAGTACATGTGTTTATTCTATAGAAGCCGACCATAAAGATCAAAAGTACCACGCATGGTTATAGTGGATATTCAATGAATATCTTAGGGGCAGCCAGATATCCAATGAATATCCACTATCAACCATGCTTGGTGCCATTGTTCTGTATGGCTTCTGAATAAACCAGTTATGACACCCTACTGTCGGCTTTATCTGATATATACACTCAAACTATAATTATCAATATAGTTTGAGTGTATATATCAGATAAAGCCTCCAGTAGGGTGTAATAACTAATACATATTGTCAATGTTATACTGATAGTGCAAAATTTTCGAGGGTTGTAAATTTCGCAGAGTTTGCAATTTTTTGAAGATTTGCAAAAATCAAATTTTTAGGGTACAATTAAGATAGCAGATGGTATAAATTCGCGAAAATTAAATCCGCAAATAGATTTTTAGGCAAATTCACAAAATTTACAGCCCTCAT
>NW_003547082.1:27805-29098 GCF_000090795.2 Amphimedon queenslandica | reverse complement strand
GATGCACATAATGGTGCAAATAATAGGTTTTTTGGCGGCAATTAACTATAAAAACATCACATTCTCAAAATTAACATCAGCTACGGCAGGGGTAAACATAAAGGGGGTGACCTTTGCTCGCTACAACCTTGACCTTAGGATCAAAGGGCTTCACTGTATAAACTACAAAAACTTTTATAAAACCAATTGTTTAAAATTCTAAATTTCCTAAATTTTTGCATACAGCTGTATTATGGAATAATCGCTATCAGTCTGGCATATAACATTATTTTAAAATTATTTCTGTAATAACTTTATTGGTAGAGCAAGTGAACTGCTGCTACACACCACCAGCACAAGCAATAATACAATGAATTATGAATTTTATTAATCAACATGTATACCTTTTCAATAACATGCTCATGATCATAATAATTATCCAGTATTATTTCTTTTATTGGATCAACTGAACATTGTGATGGACGCCATCTTATAACATACACCTGTCTCTCTACTATGTCCTTCTTCTTCTCTGGTCCTAATAAAAAAAAATATATATATATATCATTTATTTAAACTGAAAATACTGAAATATACTGACCTTTCAATGGTTCCACGTATACATGTATTTCCTTATTATAAGTATCATCAATCCTACGTGTAGTACTACCAATATCATAAATCCTAGCAAGATGAAACCTAGCATCATCAGTCCTGGCATCAACAATCCTCTCATGATCAGGATATACTGTACCAGGGGACACTCCATTCTTGTCACGTAATCTCATTCTACACAATAAGTCACATGATAGTCACATGATAGTCACATGATGTACTTACTTGTCTAATTCAAGGACACAGTCAATTCCTTGTTCTTTTGCTTCTTCAATAATTTGTTTCTTAAAGTCTCTCACTGGTGTATCCATAGCAACAATTAACTCCATCATAAACTTACAAAACTAAAAATAAATACAAGAAACATTAACAGGCTCCGCCCCCTTGCCGTGCCCAGATGTACGTGTACAGACAAACAAACAAAACTACTTTACCATGCAGTAAGGGCTTTGCCCATTAATGTTAATTAATTCTTACCTCTATATTATTAACTTGTAATAAATATAATTTAATTCTTTTCTCTCGTCTTCCTGCTCTACCCAGTCTTACTATCAACTAGTAGATACACAAAGTAATAAAGAGATGAGTGAGTGTGTGTTATTAGTACTTATAGTAGTATATAATGGAAAGGAGAAGTGAATCAAATAACACAATAAACTATACCTTTGATCCAGAGTCAATATCCATTAATGTCTCATC
>NW_003547082.1:10049-27117 GCF_000090795.2 Amphimedon queenslandica | reverse complement strand
GCTCCTAGTGGGGCAATTCGTGGTTTAATTTTCATGGTTGACAGTTTATGTAGCCTGTAAGGGGATGGCACTTCAATGATTTCGTGGGTTTAAATTTCGTGGGCAGCCCATAACTACGAAAATCACGAAATTTACATTCCACGAAAATTTCAAGCTATACAGTAACGTAAATCAGGTTTATTTCGAGCAATGGTAATTTTTGTATAGTAATGTAGCATGCTAAATTTAGAATTGCTAATATTTTCTTTTCCCTATTAATTTATTGGGATAAATAGGCAGTATATGAAAATTTCTGACACCTAAATTTTCCATTGAAATAACCAGATTTACAGTAGTACAACTAAATTAAATGTATACCCACACCATGTGTTTAAGCATACATGTACATGTGTGTGACTATGGTTAAAACTAAATTTCATAGAAAAGAAATGTACAAGTCAAATGCTTCTACATTTACAATAGTACCTTTTCATACTGTCTATATCCTCTAGACAGTATAGTCTTTAAAGTACTTCTTACATGACTAATATCCTGGGTCAAATCACCTTGGTAATCCTTCTCATTCAGTACTATTCTCATACATGATGAACTGATATTAAATAACTAAAGAAATGCATCAGATCAAGTAAGGGAGGGAAAGAGAGTGACAATATTAAATGACAGTATATCCTTCCTCTTACTTCTCCTATATGTTGTTTTAATTCTCCAACAGTCCAACCTTCTTCACCTCTCACTGGTTTAACTGGTCCTACTTCACCAGTTGACAGATCAACCACTGATACCTCTAGATTAATACCTACACCATCAAACAAATGGAAATATTGTCAGATGGTAACAAAGCACACCTCCATGACTATATTTCTTAAAAGTTTCATTTTCTTTGCAAGTTTCTAAGAATAATTTAAAAGAAGAATGAACTCTAGCTCCCCCTGCAATTTGTCCAATAGTTTGATGCTGAAACTAAATCTATAATTATAACAAATGGGATAGATAAAATTTAATACCTCATCAAGATCAAAGGACTGATCCATTACTTTATCTTTAATATTATATTCAACTAAACGACATCTCTCAATAGGAATATGAGGAGCTAACTCCATTAACTGATGAGGAGAAAAGAAATGAACAAAAATGAAATAAACAGCCAAACCTCATAAGCTTTATCCAGTACTGTGAGTAGTAATTCATCTTTATGTACATTAAGAAATGAGCTTGTTAATTTACCAGTAACAGGATCATTGCAAGATAAATAAATCTGCAAAATAAAGTAAGTAGATAGTTGATATGTCTCTTTCTTACCAAACACATTTCTTTTTTAATTTTTTTCTTCTTTTCTCTCCGTCTCTTCTCCTCAGTCTCTTTCAAATCTATCCAAATATTTCAACAATCAAAATAATGATGAGGCACACATTATCAATAAAACCTTTAATATCTTTTATAATCTTCTCATTGTATTCTCTTACAGTCATTAGTTCTTCAGTCATTAATGTTATTCTTTCTTGTAATTTCTCTATTATTCTTTTATTATCTACTAATGGCTGATAGTCTGGACTTGTCATTGCTTTAAGATAAAATTTGCAGTCATCAATTTCAAAAGTCATTCCTCTCATTACTCTGCTAGCAGCTTCATAATTAAATATATAATTATTATTATTATTAATAAAACTACTCTAACCTGAATCAGTATTACTAGTAAGTGATTTCAAATACTCAATCTTCATTTTTGATAATTTGTCTGATGATTTTTTGTTTTCTTTTTGTATCTCATTAAACTGAGATCTCAATTCAGTCACTAACTCTTCATAAAAAGGTTCTTCCTGTTAATAATTATTATAATTAATACAAACTAGTGAGATATACCTCAACTTCTTTAACTGATTCAGTATCACTTGGAACAAACAATGATTCCTCCTAAAAATTAGAATATTCATCTTATCATAAAATATGTGACAGTGCAATAATAGTGTATTATAGCTAACCTCAGGTACTGTCATTGTTGATAATTTTTGTTTCAATTCATTTGCTTCCTATTATAATGTACAAGGAGGAAGGTGTCTTACATATATAACTATAAAACAACTGCATGTATGTGCATGTCATGTATGCATGAGGCACTTTACAGTGTGTGAACTCGCTGCAGTTGCTGCATGATAGAGATAAAGACTAAAGGCCTTTTCCCACTGGCCAAAGTAATGAGCATTGATGCGCATTAATTGTGCTCATACTAGAGTGGTTTCAAATTGATGCGCATCAAAGTGTGCATCAGTCTCACTTCACCTGGAGAGGTGGATGCGCTTCGATCAATGTAAACCAATGGCAACAACAACACAAAATGATGCATCAAAGCGCTTTGAAAACTGTGCCAGTGTGAAAAGGCCTTTATAGTGCATGTCCTGCATCCTGTGAACCAGTCTCTAGTCAAGAGAGCTGAAAACTAACACTAAAAACTAGGAGCTACAAACCTAGAGCACTTAGTCTCATGACAACCCAAGTACCCAATACTTGCCTACGCAGAACAGTTGTCACATGAACTGTTATGCTAACACAGTCTGGTAGTATGACATACCTTCTCTTTGATACTGATAGTATCTCTTAGTTTATATTCAGTTTCTTCAAGTATAATATAAGAAATAACCTGTGAAGATAAAATAATAAAAGTGATAAAATGTACATTTAAAACTCAAAATATCTTTGTCCCTGACCTCAGTATGTTGTAGTAAGTCTTGATCCTTTTCTTTTAGTTCCTATACAATACAATATTCATAAAACAATATTCAATTATTCATATTATGTACCTTTTGTCTGACATCTTGTCTCCTCCATAATGTTAAGTTACCAATAGTCAGTTTCTTTAATCCTTGTCCCATTAGTATATGAATATTCTCTATCATCCTCAATACAGTAAACCCAACATCAGAGAAAGGAAAGGAGCAAGTGACACATATTGAATTACCGGACTCTATATATTTAATGACCAGTAATTTACCGGACACTTTTGATAAAACACCCTTGATATCCTTTAACATATGATCTTCCGGCTTCCAGTCAAAGATGAAAATTGCTGTTTCACATTTCAGAGGAACAGAGCCAAATCTTTCTTCCAGACAAAGACTAACTGAGATTGATTTGTAGAATTCCTTTAACTCTGCTCTATATGTCTCAATGTATTCTTTAGCTTCAGCAATTTCTTCCACTATGCTATGAAGCAGTTCGATGTCTGTCAGAGAACACTCATCTTTAACATGATGAAGGATGCTAGAAATATCTGAACACTGCTCTACTTTCTTACGAAAGGTAACACTATAATAAGACAGGAATTCTTTGATGTCATTCACGTCCAATTTTTCTTTTAATATCTTATTAACATTGTAAAACAGCCTTGTGTAAGAAGTCTTCATTGATTTAAAATCCCGAAGTAAATGCATTGGAACAGGTATTTCAACTACACATCAAAGCATTAACAATAGATGTAGATGCAGATAATCAAATTAATGTTACCTTTAGGTGATAAAGGTTGTGAAGATGAATTACTAGCAACTGCTCCATCAGAAGGACTAGATGTGACTATGGATTGAAGAATAAATAGATCTAATGTACCAAGTTTGTTGCTATGTTATTGTACTGACCAGATTGAGCATTAGTTAGTGCCTTGATTTCATTAGTACTAGTATTATCTATAAATATTAATGAATGCATTATCATTAATCATTCTTACCTTGTACATCATGATCGTCACCAACTTCAGGAGTAAGAAAATACCTCCCTAAAAATTAAATAAACAGTACATAAAATAGGTTCAACTAATTTCATTCATAAATCTGTTTCCACCCACACATACCCACATGACCTAATAATACTTGCCACCCGGCACCACCCACATCATGCAGCCCCACCCGTTTCATTGGAAACTATGAGTACTTGTTACTCACTAATATCATCCAGTATAGTTTGTCCCAGTGATACATTAGTACTGATTGTACACAATACATTAGCAAATGTATGTAAACTGTTGGGATCAGTTTGAACAGCTTCTTTGACAGCAGTTAATAGAGCCTCACGTTGATTAGGAATAGAGGGACTAGCTGACACCACTCTACTAACTGCTTCTTGTGTTAACATACGTTCAGTATAAAGAGACCAAGCAATACTAACAGGATCACAAAGAGACTGAGACAGGACAGTATGACGATTATTAAAAATATTAATAAGAACCTGATGTTCTATGATAGGAAATACAATGATTATAGCTACATACAGTTATGGTTGACTCACTTAACTTCTCAGCTACAGCAGTTTCATTCATAAATCCTAGAGCATCTGACAGTGAGTCCAAGTTGGCTCCTCCTCTACTGTCAACATTATCAGCTCTACGTAACCATTGAGAGAGACACTCTGTCATACAGCGAGATGCATCGTGAGGATGATTCTTTTCTATAACGTCCAGTGAACTCTTCAATAGTCCTAGTGTCAGTCCAAGGTCATACCAATTTGCTTTAGGGAAGCCACCTTTCTTCAATAACTCAAGTACATAAATCAAGTCACCAATATCTATAGGTAAAATCAAGGATTGATTCAGATCTAAAGTGTACCTAGACAAGTTTGAATAGTGGCCATAGCGTTGGCCTGAGGTCAGGACCTCAAAACAAGACAGCAGCAGCAACAACAAGGTCTTGAACCAGCCTTGAACAAGAACCCTTATATTTCTCGTTACGTTGCGCTTCGAGCTTCCTGCTCAAAATGGGTGGGGCTGACGTATTGAATTAATTTGGAAAGCCTGAACTGCAAAAGCTAATGAGACATTGGAGACAGGCACTGAGTAATTTACATTTACAAATTATTTTGATATAATTAATTAATCACACATACCAATAGCAAAAGTAGTGACATTATTCAACTATTAGGAAGAATTATAAGAGGAAGGAGAGAGAGAGAGAGAGAGAGAGAGAGAGAGAGAGAGAGAGAGAGAGGGAGAATAGAGTTAGTGTGTGCAACAGAGAAAGGAGATAAAGAAACACAAAGATCTGTGGGCAAGAGGGTATCAAGTTGGTGATGATTTTCTATTAATTTCAAAGTGTATGTGAGAGTGTTTTTGAACTAAAGACCAAACATAAGGAACAAAGAACTCATCAGGTTGGGACTCTTCAACATAACGGAACTTTAACTCAGAAAATTTCTATGAGGAAGAGAAGAATAAAAGCATTTATATTTTTCTTCTTTTATTTACTCTTAATCTGCTTCTTGGCCATGTTTTTGAATATTTTTTAATGATATCAGTCACGAATTGAGCAGAAAATGGAGGAGTGCCATCCTTCTCGACATTATTCGCAAAAAATGTAATAACCTACACAAGAACAAGTACATTGTATCTATCACCCTCTTTCTCTCCCCCTCCCTCCCTCCCTCCCCCCTCTCTCTTACCATTTCAATATTATTAACTAGGTCTATAAAGCCCGGTCGGCCATGATAAGGTGTGAAAATCTCTCGTTGATAAAGCAGTGAATACACAAAGTGTGGATTAACATGTAGTGTGTACGTTAAACTCGAATTTATGATTTCTAATAACATCAACAATATCTCCTGCAGTGTCTCAGTGTCAGCCTATAAACGACACTCATTGTTAATTAAATCATCATTAATTAAATCATTAATATTATTATTATTATGTTTACCAGTTCTGTGGGCGTGGTAGGTGAAGTAGGTGTGGTTGGGCTGGTGGGTTGGGCTCCAGTTATTGCTGGTATTGGCTCTCCTTTGGATTTAAGATACTTCCTACTCAGTACACGAAATAAACTGAAGAGAAAGAGAGAGAGAGAGTAATAGCAACCCCAAATTTATATTACATTTTTTGATAAATATTGATGTCCTTACGCTGAGTAGAAAGTTTGAGCTGATTCTGACAAATATTTTTCAAGTTATGGTCATTTTAAGAAATATGCCAAAATCTGAAAATTACCCAAGGCTATAGCCCATGGTTTTTTTTTAAATCGCTCCGAAATCACCCCATATTTTAATTACATTTTCTGATACATATTGATGTCCTTATGCTGTGTAGCAAGTTTGAGCTGATTCCGACAAATATTTTTGAGTTACGGCCATTTTAAGAAATATGCCAAAATCTGAAAAATACCCAAGGCTATAGCCCATGGTTTTTTCCAAAAAATGGCTCCAAAATCACCACAAATTTTTATTACATTTTCTGATACATATTGACGTCCTTATGCGGTGTAGCAAGTTTGAGTCGATTCCAACTTCAATTTTTCGAGTTACAGCCATTTTAAGAAAATGCTAAAATTCTGAAAAATACCCAAGGCTATAGCCCATGGTTTTTTCAAAAAATGGCTCTGAAATCACCCCAAATTTTTATTACATTTTCTGATACATATTGATGTCCTTATGCTATGTAGCAAGTTTGAGCTGATTCCGACAAATATTTTTCGAGTTACGGCCGTTTTAAGAAATATGCCAAAATCTGAAAAATACCCAAGGCTATAGCCCATTATACATGTACATATACAGTACATGATTACATGTACATTACTATTAGCTAATGTCTGATAGTAAAAGTATCACTGAAACTTACTTTACTATCTTTTCAGCTGCTTCAAGAGACAGTGAATGAAAATGAGACGACATGTTAGCCAGTGTAGCCAAACAATTAGTGTGGAGAAACTTATCCTATAATAATGATAATAATAGTTATTAATAATAATAATAATGATAATAATAGTTATTAATAATAATAATAATAATAATAATAATAATATTTTTTAAATAACAATAATAACAATAACAACAATAATAACGATAACAATAATAATAATAACAACAAAAATAATTATTATTTTACTAGTAGAGAATAGTAAGGACAGTGTCTTACCCTCAGGTGCTGTATATTCCTATGGACAGTCCTCACTAGTACTATGATCATTAAGCTACCTAATGTGGTCTGAGGGATGCTCTTCTCACTGGCCCATGTGATGTTCTTTACAGTCTGAAAAAGAGATTTCTACTAGTTACAAAATACACAAATTATAATTAAATGTAATTTTAGAATTCATCATTCACTGAAATTACAGTACACCCACACACACAATTAAAATTGTAAAGTATTTCAACTTACAATTTCATGTACTGATTTATTGAAGCACTCATCTTGACTGAGTATCAGTAATATGATGAGTAACATGTAGCTGTGGTGTGAGGGCTTCTTCCCTTCACTGCTTAGCTCCTTCAATAATGGTAACAGCTAATATAGAAGAAGAAGTATCATGTAATGTACAAGGATTATTATATGTGAAGTATCTTACTAGTGTGTTGATGTCTGATCTGGAAAATACAAAACTAGCAAAATTTAAATTATTATGTAGCAGCTGGTAGAAGAAGAGAGTGGTCTGCTCTGTGTTTAGTTGCCTAAAAATGAAAAAAATATTTACATGCAAAGGTTGTCTTATCTTAGACCCAATACACAAGTACAATCTACATGTGCTTCTTATTAAAATAAAAATGACATTATTAAATTACTTGCAGATTGCTTCATGTAACTGATTGAAATTGAGTTGAAAGGAGGCCTTGTCTTTACTTTCATTTTCATCACAGATCAAAGAAAGAGCTTCTCTGTAAGGATTGTGACCACGAGAGTGCTGATGGACGAGGATCAGGAGGAAGAGAAGAGAAGAGAGGGCAAGAGGTGAAGTGTTCTCTAGGATATCATGCTGGGGTAGGACAAGAGAGAGGAGTCCAGCTGGAGAGAGAAAGAAGATATTTTGTCTTAATTGTGTTTATTGTACATGTACATGAATATTTATTCCTTTAAGCTTAGAGTGTAATTTTACAAATCTACATGTACATGTATATCTCTTGCTAAATTACAAGTTTAAGGTACATGTACATGTACAAAATATATCTTAATTATAAAAGTGAAGTATATGATTTTGTTATACTTACAAGCAAAAGAAGAGAACACTCCTGATGGTTGTACCCTCAGTGTATCAGGAGGAGGTATTGGTTGACTGATGAAGAAACTCACTAGTGACTGGACTAGCGATGAAGAAACATCTCTAATTAAAGAGCAGATAGAAAACAATTATTATAAATTCTCCCTCTCTCTCTCTTTTCTTTCTTACAGTGGTATGTCCATCAGTTCATTAATGATGACGCTAGTACTGAAGAGATCGTCTTTATTGAATAATTGTCCTGACATTAGTACAATTGATAGATTAGCTGCCTCAGTCAATACATCATACGTAAATGGACTAAAGAATAAAAGATGAATTAATAAAACAAAGTAAACATTATTAAACATAAATGTGATTGATTAGTAAAAATTGTACTGCAGTCGCTGCTGCTTTATATAGGGATTACATGTACATGTAGTTTCTACAAATTCATTCTGAGATTTCCAATCATCCCAGAATTCACTCTGGATAAAGCAAGTGCTCCATCCATTCAATGATCAATGGTGCTACATTCACTATTAATGAGATCAGTAGAACCTCACAGAATGGATAGCTACTTGTGAATGCCTTTACCACTGCATATATGATTGTTAGTGTAATGGCAATGATGAATTTTGTAGTGGCAGTAATGAATCTATAGTAATGTAGGACATTGATCAAATACTGTAAAGTTATGATCAGCATGGTTGCAGACATAATATCAACCGCAGATAAGCAATACTCATAGCATTATCTATGCTTTTAAACTTGTGCTAAAAAAAGGAAAAGGCTATTGTGGGTGGCCAGAAATGTTGTTCGTAATGTTTATTGTTATGAACTTTATGAATATCATTTTTAGCCACACACACAGTTTAATATACAAGTACATGTGCATGTATAATTAGGTACATTAGGGACTACAGTATTGTACATCTAGCAACTACTAAACTAATCATCAACTAGCAATACTCCATCACTTACACTAGTGGTACTCCACCTATTAACATAACAGTCCCGTGAAGCAATATCTTCAGACCACTCCTAATAGCCACACCCTCTTTATCATCAGCCTCAGTTGAATTAGAACCTCTTGAGGACTGAGGAGGAGGAGGATCAAACATATTAAGAAGGGCCTCCTCAGAATGTGACTGCAACACATGGTGTGATATACAGCGTAAGATGAACAGAGAATTACGCAATTGAAGAGTAGCCATATTGCTATAAGGAGGGAGGGAGAGAAGGAATATTCATGATATATGTACATGTGCTTAAGTAAATTTAAAGAAACTAAAACTATTAGTCAAAAAAGAATTTTCATTGTCTACCAATATTTGCATAAATAAAGAGAATTATGTCAAAACTTTAAAAATAAACATAGAAACAAGAACAAAAACACATGTACATGTACAATATATATGTACATGCATACCTACAAGTATATAGTAAATTCACATAATGTACAATCAATTAATGAGCTGTTACTCATCCTGTTTCCTCCTGTTGATACATTCCTTACCTTTCACATTTTGACTCGTCTCTTAATTTTGATGCCTTCCTCATGCAAACTTTAACGAGAGAAAGAACATTACCTGACTTTGGATTATGAGCCACTAAAGAGAGAGAGAGAGAGAGGGAGAGGAAGAAATAATAAAATTCCCATTTGGCAATAACTATGTTTGATTATTGTCAAATAAAAATGTGAATGGCGGCCAAAATTAAGATTATTAAAAAGCCACACATTTCGTAATCATTACACAAATTATTGTACATAAAATCACACCTAGTTTCTCAATAATAGGAGCAGTAGCTTCATAAAGAACTTTATTGTCACCACTAAAGAGAGAAGAAAGATTATACCTTTAATTAGAATATATTAAGACTTACGGTAGAGTAGGAGGTTTGAACGAAAAGGTCAGTAGTTTGTCCCAGTATTCTTCACTGTCTGCAATTGGTGATTCTCCTACGAATTTCTCCAGCAGCTCGTTACGTCCTAGCTCCTTTAGGCTGGTGGAACTGGCTATCCCCATGCCGCTAAGCTTTCTTCTCTTTTTAGAGGAAAATATTTCATTAGGGATCACCCTATCCTAATAAAAGGATCTTTTACGGTATAAAAATTATTTTTTCCTTCTAAAAAAATAATCTTTTTTTCATAATAATGGCTATGGAGATAATGATAAAATAGCAGCATACTATATAGAATATGTTATAAAAACCTATGTATATATAATATAATAATAATTTTCCTGTTTTACATATAAAATAAATCCTCGATGAGTTCTCTATCACTTTCATCATTGCTCCCAACAAAGATGTCTTCATTTCTTGACCAGTTAGAAGCAGAAGGCAGTGAGGGCAGGGAAGGACAAGGAGAAGACATCCCCTCCTCTCTCCTTTCCCCTCTCCCTCCCTCTGACATTAGTATAAGTGATGTGGCCAGTGTCTCGCTGTTTAATAATATACTCAAAACCTCTTCCTCGTCTTTCTCATTACAAATCCTCTCGGCAGTTCTTGAAGAACCCTGGGTCTCTAAGTGACTGATGGTTTGAATGGAGACGTCTTTTCGTGGGGTTTCTTCCAATTGACTGATCAAGTTATTATGAGGTGGGTCGGCCTCTTGGAGTGAGCACCAGGTATCAGTATTTAGTATCGAGGTACTGTTGGCCTGGGGGGGAGGATATTGAGGGAGAGGGGTGGAGACATGTGACCTCTCTGAGGATTGATAGGAGAGAGACGTGGGAAGAGAAGAGAGGGAGACAGAGAGAGAGACAGAGGAAACAGGATTAGAAGATGGAGGAGGATGAAGAGGAGGATAAGGGCTAGAAGGGTAAGTGGTGACAGGGATGGTAGGGTGGGTCACTGGGTGAGAGGGGTAAGAGTGATGGTGAGATAAAGGTATATTATAAGAGTTTATCTGGTCCTGAGTTGCTGGAAGATGATGGTAGGCATTTGGTACATGATGTGTTTGGGTTATAGTAGGAAGTGGAACTGGAGCAGGCTGGGGGTGATCATAAAGATGATTGAAATGACCAGTAGAGTAAGAAGGGTGGAGAGAAGGATATGGAAGAGACTGAGGCTGATAATGATTGATTGTAGGAGGAGGATAACACTGCTGACTGTTAATATGAGGTTGATGGGGTATTTTAGAAGGAGGTAGACTGGTGGAGGGCAGTGTCCATTGCTGTGTATATGAAGGTTGGCACTGAATGAAACCAGGAGGAGTGCTATAGCAAAGGTTGGTCGTCTCATTATTGCTATTATTATTAGGAATGATGAGTGTTCTACCAGGTACTCTTTGGAGGAGGGGTGACGTGGATGAGTCCTTTTTGTTCTTTTTGGTTGCTTTGAGTGACTTCTGAGTGTCTTTCAAGTTCTCTTCAAGAGGTAAGGAAAGAGTTAAGGAGAATACTTCAGGAATATTTTAAAAGGAGCAGAGGCTTTCATAGTACATGTACATACAGCAGAATTAAATTGCTCAAAAATCAGGCCAATTTTGGCTCATGACCCTGTAGTACAGGGTCACGGGCCAAATTTCACCAAAAATGAAAAGGAGAGAATTCTTCATTTTTATTACATTTCCTGATGCATATACATGTTCTTATGCTGTGTAGAAAGTTTGAGCTGATTCCGATCAAAATTAGATTTTTTATGAACTTTTTAAGCTGCTCCAAAATCAGGCCAAAGTCCCTGTGCTATAGTACAGGGTCACGGGCCAAATTTCACCAAAAATGAAAAGGAGAGAATTCTCGAATTTTATCACATTTTCTAATACATATACATGTACTTATGCTGCGTAAAAAGTTTGAGCTAATTCCGATCAAGAATCCTGCTATTACAATGAACTGTGCATCAGTGTGTGCATTATTTAGAATAAGGAGGATATCAGATTTCTCCCTCAACAGCAGAGCCTGTCTCTTCCGGAGTAGAGACAACTTTCCTTCCAAGTCACTTCTCTCTTGCTTCCAGTCAAATTCAATCTGCTCCTACACATTAAAACAAAATAATACATTTACCACATGAAAAGATCTATCTTTGGGCGGGGCTGGTTCTTTAGCTCAAGGTGTGAACATGTACATGTGCTAATTGATAGACACACCTTCTCTGTTCCAAGGCGAGCCAAGTCCTCCACAAGTTGCTTTATCCTTGCTTTATCATTGGGGCACAAGTCCTTAATCCTAGCTTGATTGGAACCTGAAACAAAATTAAAATAATAATAAAAATAAAAGTATCACTACTTACCATACTCTTGTCTTTCCTCCATTGTCTTTTTTCTTCTATTTCTCTCTCTCAGTCTACAAATATATAATCTCCTATAGCTCTAAACGTGAGCCTACCTTCCCTCATTATTCAAGCTGTTGTAGCTCCTGTAGGCCAGCTGGTTTTCTTTTCCCATTCCCGCCATTCTTGGGACCGCCTAGCGTCCCCGGTATACTTTCCGGACACTCCAGTACACTGTAAAAGCATGGCTGCTTCTTCAGAGGATTGGAGTGAGGAAGAATTAAGACTGGAAAAAGAACATTTCAAAAAGATTGTCAATGCCTATTTATACTACAAGTGGGAAAAGAAAAATACTATCAAAATTTTAAGTATTTTTTTGGTATTTTTAGAGCCTATGGTTATTTGCAAATTGAGAAAATGAAGAAAAACTATCACCTCCTACCAGAGAGACACAAAGATCTCTTAAAAGACTACCCGTCTCACATTGAGAAATGCAAGGAGGCCATTGATGCCAACTTTGAGTTCATTAAAGGAGTCGTGAGCAACGCCATTGGATTTCTTAATAATTCAGACGTATCAGATTTTGTAAGATGAAATGAATATAAATAGTGCCGTTTAGCCTCTTTAATAAGGAAACTTATATCTTTATAATATTAATTAACGTCGCAATTATTAAATGAAGATACTTCTTTTTAAAGGATAGTATTGGTATTACAGTGTAATACCAATACATTGATGCATGATGTCTAGAATAACTATACTTATTATTTAATATGAGGACATTCTTTATTGCAGAGTTGGGAAGATGCACAGTGTCAAGTAGTCCCTGCTACTTGTTTTGACATGGAGAAAGTCGTTACAACCATCAAGCAGTTTTATAGAGACTGGAGCAAAGAAGTACAAGACCATTTTTATTTTGAGCTACTGCATAATTTTTTAATTATTTTATATTATAGGGAGAGAAAGAAAGAGAGCTATGCTATGATCCAATCATCACACAATTAAAGAAATACTTCCCACCATCTGATTGGTAATAGTTTCTTCCCCCTCTCTCTCCTTTTCATTTTCTGTCTCTCTTCTCTTCCCTCAGTGATGTATCATCAGTTAAAGTGTTGGTTCCTGGTTCTGGTCTTGGAAGATTAGCATTTGACATAGCTCACTTGGGCTACTGCTGTGAGGGGAATGAGTTCAGCATGTACATGCTGCTAGCTTCAAATTTTATGCTAAACAAGTACATAATAAATTACTAATAATATACTTAAATATCAATTTCCCTAGGAATGATGGTACTGAGTTACATACAGTTCATCCATGGGCACTGAAGACATGCAATAATCTTGAGTATAGCCACCAACTGTCCTCCATTAAGATACCAGATGTGAATCCATCAGAATTACCACAGTATGGCCTATTCTCAATGTCTGCTGGGGACTTTTTACAAGTATATACAGAGAAAGGTCTGAATAAAAATTCATTGTATTTATTATCTGTACTGCAATAATTTAAATCAATGGCGTTAATGCTATAGTGTTGTTTTGCATATTCTATCATAGACCAATGGGACTGTATTGCCTGCTGTTTCTTCATTGACACTGCACACAATGTCATCGAATACATTGAAAATATTTATAAGATACTCAAGCCTGGTGGACTATGGATCAACTTTGGTAAAGAAGAGAGAGAGAGAGAGGGAGATCATAGAAGATGATATACAAATACATTACTAGGTCCATTGTTATATCATTTTGCTGATATGCCTGGTGAGACATCACTTGAGTTAAGTTGGGAAGATATCAAGAGAATTAGTTGCAAGATTGGCTTTGAAATAATGGTAACCAACCCTCTCCACTATATACCCAAGTATCATTACTAATCCTTTTTAGACAGAGACTCTTAACTGTCCTTCATATTACATTCAGCATCCTCAGTCAATGATACAGCTCTGTTATAATTCTGTCCTCCTGGTTGCTAAGAAGCCATCGCCCAAACTGACGACACCGGAATGAACATTCTGTCATTATTTTATCGAACATTATTAAATATTTTATTATTGACACAACAAGATTTGATTAAGTGATTAAACAAATGTACAACACATTTAAACTGAACAATAATTGATTGACACATTAAAATTATAATAATTAACAATTAACAATGAATAATTAATGTCGGATCATTTGAGGTTAAGTTTGAGAGAGAAAAGTCACAATAAATTTTTTAAAGGTCAAAATTTCTTTTCAGATTTCAGAGTTCATTAGCAGGTGTAATGTCGCCTCTTAATAAATGCCAGCAGTAGGCCCACTCACCAGGTGAATCAAGCATTCTGCTCCAATGGACGACCTCATCTCCAGTGGAGTCCATCCAGTCATGTATATAATCTGTCTTGTGTGGGCGGGAGGATTTAGGGGAGTGTTTTGGTGAGCGCTTGCGTCTTAATATGGGCGAGGGGGAGAAGCGA
This sequence comes from Amphimedon queenslandica, assembly GCF_000090795.2. Classification (NCBI taxonomy): domain Eukaryota; kingdom Metazoa; phylum Porifera; class Demospongiae; order Haplosclerida; family Niphatidae; genus Amphimedon; species Amphimedon queenslandica. The sequence goes on along the minus strand of NW_003547082.1, from coordinate 12,510 downwards.
GGGGAGAGGAGGGGGGAGTCCCTGTTGGGTAGAGTGAATACAGGGACCTTCCTCAGGATTGTTAAGTCGTTGATTGATGAAGCACTGAAGGAGGCGGGTCTGGTCTTGAGTATACGAGAGGACACTGCCTGATCTAAGTCCGGAGTACTACTGTGGGTGCCTGTAAAAAATAATATTATTATCATTTAATGAATAGAAAATAGTTTTTTAGAATTGATTAAAAGCAATAAAAATGAAGAACTTTCTCAGTCATTTTTTCATAAATACCCAATATATTGTACAGGGTCAAGAATCAAATTTTGAAGCATCTTAAAAGCTTCTGAACAATCTAATTTTGATTGTAATTTGTCATAATATTAAAATAATCCATTACCATTTTTCATAATTATTACATTTACAACTTAAAATTAATCTATTCCAATACCTTCTTCACTCTCCAGTCCTGAATTAAGCAGGAGGGTTGGGGTATTAATCCTCTCGTGAGACAAGCAAGATTTCATGTCCTTTGAGGCCGGAAGACCCGGCGAAGAACACCGAGAGTTAGGCGGAGAGACAAGATACCCAATATTACTAGAGGCAACACTCGGAGCACTCAACTTATCAGTTGAGCGTCTCTGAGGTATAGAGAGCCTCAGACCTCCAATCAGACTATCATTAAAGAAAAGGTGATGATCGTACAGAAGGACTTCAAGGCCTCCATGAAGAAGATCAAGGTTGTCTATTCCGGCGTATATGAGTTCTTTAGACCACGTAGGGTAGGCACTGGTCTTAGGGCTGGTCTGTTGTGAGGTGACGCTGTTTGGATCAGGAAGAAAAGCACTGGAGGGAGGGAGGGAAGAGATAAGGAGAGACAGAGACAGAGAGACAGAGGGAGGATGTGGGAGGGAGAGAGTGAAATAAGAGAAAAGGTAATTGAATATCAAATAGCAATTACATCAGGATATTATCGTACTGTGTAACTGTGTGTGGTATTATGATTACAATGCATGTGTACATGAAATATGATACTTCTATTGTATTATATACACAAACTACTACTACTAGTAGTTACTAGTAGTAGTAGTACTACTACAATACATGTGTACATAAAATATGATACTTCTATTGTATTATATACACAAATTATAATGAAATGTATACAACCGGCAATAATGTAACTACTACTACTACAATAAAGCAACCACAAAAATCCTTTTGTAGTACAATACACTCATACTTAACATATTTAATATACACTAATACTTAACGTGTCTTATACATAAACACTTTTACATAAATGCCTCACCATTTTAGGAAAGAGTTTAATGGCTTCTTGCTCTTCTCTCTCCCCAATCCGTCCCCCTCTACAAGATGAACCTAATAATAATAATAATAATAATAATAATAATAATAATAATAATAATTTAAAAATAAAATAAAATACACTGCAATTAGTAGACTAATGAAATGAGTAACAGTGTGGAACATGTAGGTGTCAAACAAGGAAATGCTGACATAATTGGGCAATATCCTTCATGAGCTGTTACCATAAACATCAGCCCACACAATGAGCTCATGTGAGTTGCTGCAAGGAAAGAAATTCCACACAGCATAAAGTCATTAATTTGCATCAGGAAATGTAATAAAAAAGGAGAAGTTTTTGAAGCCAATTCGTTCATAAAACACCAGGCTTCATCCAGAAAAGTTTTCTTTTATTATATACACATACATGCACATGTAGTTAACTAGTTATTGGTATACCTGTAACTGTCCAGCCAGTAGTCCACAGTCGACTGTAATGTCTGATTTATCCCTGAGACTGTCACTGGCTCCTGATGGATTGTACTTAAGGCCAAGAAGAACCTCACCAATGAATGGCCATGATTCAGGCTGGGGACACTAGAGAAAGGAGGGGAGAGAGAGAGAGAGAGCGAGAGAATATGACACTTAATACATTCACAATCTGTTAGAATGTTCCCTGTACTGTAGTTTCATAAGTATGTACATGTACATGTGCTTAATTCTTACCATAAGGTTGATGATGATGTCCAGTGGGCAGTCGTCATCATCAGTGGAGCTGGTCAGGAAGTGAGTGTCGTTAGTGTTACTGGTACCATCAACACTGCTGTGGAGGGTAGCTGTCAACTTTACCATCTTACTACCTCTTAATATTGGGACCTCCTTTAAATAATCTAATAATAATAATAGTAATAATAATAATAATAATAATAATAATAATAATAATAATAATAATAATAATAATAATAATAATAATAATAATAATAATAATAATAATAATAACAACAATAATAAAATACATCATTAGTTCCTATTCTACTAGAACCATCAGCTTATTGGTACATGTACAGGGATTAATAGAGGAAGGAAGATTAGATAATAATAATTATAATAATATTTATTTCCTAATAGTCATGATACATGATACATGTGTGTATCTATGGCTGGTAGAGTAGCTGAGTAG
>NW_003547082.1:0-9839 GCF_000090795.2 Amphimedon queenslandica | reverse complement strand
CATCACATAACATATACCTGTCTATCTGGTAGTTTTAGGAGCTACGGAATTTTTGACAAATTAGGGCATTTTAAAAGTCACTCGCCAAAATAAAACCAACTATTTTAAACCATGGGGTACAAGGCCACAAATTTGCTTTAAAAAGCACCAAAAATTTAGCAATTTACCAAAATTAAAATTATTATTAATACGGAACATTTTAAATGTAAAGATTCTTTACATGTACTTACCACTGAATGCCATTGTCCTCTTTATCTCGTTCTCTCTGTCTCCTTCAACGCTAAACGTCACGAGGTTCTCTCCGTATTTTGTCGTCTTGTGCCGAGCTTTAATTAGAATACTCTTGACGGCAAGACCACACCCACTAAAATCAAATTTCCAACTGATGGAGGGAGGAGAAGGAGAATCAACCATTTCAACCATGTTGCTATCTTCAATTGAAGTAATATACGCCTATATATTAACAGTAAATGTTCAGTATATTATTAGTAAATTCTTAGTATATCATTAGTATATTATTAGTACATTTCATTACATCATTTTAGTAACACAATCTGTATCAGGTTATAGTAATAGTACATGTGACTGTGTCAGGTTGTATTACAATTGAACTTTATAATTACTTCATTGTTAAGCTATGAATAACAAAATACCACACACTGACGCACACACAGTGAACTTGTTTATCTACATACACAACCCAACAACCCGTAACTTTAGTTTCATTCCCTGCTCTGTCATATGTATCCTAAATTCCTTTTCTTTCCCTCCTTTCTCTTGGCCTCTCTCTCTCTCTCCATTCAATACAATATCAAAAAGTCCCTGTACATGTACATGTACTAGCTGTGAACTATACAAACCAACCATATGTACATGTACATGTACATGTACATGTACACACCAGTACCGTTCAAACTAACTATCATTATCTAAATGAGTTTAATTAGTTCCCAACAGGTGACACATGCTCCTCCATCCCTCCCTCCACTTACTGTGTCTTTATTGGTCTTTACTAATGTCAGTCTATCCATCTCATTGGATCCATTCTCCAGTCCATTGATCCTACACAGTGCAGGGCAGACAGTGTTGTCCCAATGGAGATAGTAACAGTCAGATATGGTACTGTATCTCATCCTGAACCTAATGGAAACAAATAGAATCTAATGTATCATGTATTTAGTATTATTATATTTATCATTATTATTATCATTATAAATCAAAACCATAAATTTGACATTTGTATAATCTCATTTGCTCACAAAGAGAGAGAGAGAGAGAGAGAGAGAGAGAGAGAGAGAGAGAGAGAGAGAACAAAGAGAAGAGAGAGGAAGACAGTAAAGAGACACAAAGCCTATACTCATATTAACACAATGTCCACACTCACTCACTAAGGCAGGAGATACCAATTACATGTCACTGAATCTAAAAAGGAACTGGCCTACACCAAAAGAGCATGAACAAGAAGCAGTGTATGCACATACTGCTGGCCGAGTATCCTGTTAGTATCCTGACACATGAAACACATGTGACATCAATTATACAACACATTACAACATTATCAGTGACAGTTAGAAGTACAAGTTTATTTTCAATATGTCAAGAGCTGTTGATGGTAAATATTGCACTAATAGCACTACATGTAAATGGCTTTAATAAATAAAATATTATAACATTATTTATTAAATTATTATTAAAAAGAATAGATTTTTATTTAGGAGTACCATGTACAGGTATGCTCTTAATTATTATTACATTTATTACTTATTTATTTATTTATTATTTATTAATCTCCTACACAAAAAGTAGTAGTAGGAGGAGGAGGAGGAGTTCTCCATAGAGATATGCACTCTGCCCTTAAAAATGTAACGTCAGATAGTGTAACATCCCATTACCATTACATCAGATATTCATAAAACAATAGGGACATTAATGCACTATACACATACCTCACATACCATGTCTAATGGACATTAATACAAGTATGCATGAATACTCGGGCAATATCAACATTATCATTATCATTGGAGGCTTTATAGTGGCCGTGATATTGGTGGAAGGACAGTTGGCTGGTCCAATAGATAACAAGTTCAAGTGAACCTCCGATTGCCAAATTGATCCTATCCACCTGTACTGTACATGTACTTCACTCTCTTAAAAGGTATCCTTTTCATGATACCATTGAGTCTTCACATTAACAAACCGACTTGTTAATGAGCTACCGAGACACTACAAAATGTTCTAGCAGTAACAGCTACATGTACATGTACATGTATGTACAATTACTGAACTCTATTTATCACAATTAATTTACAAAGACCAATCTAGCTAAAAATAGGATATTTCAGGGGATCAAAAAACAAAATAAAAGAGACTCAAAGTCTCCTCAATTCCCTGTACATATCAAACAGTAATTAGAATAATTATTATTAGCAACATGTTTCCTGCTAGTAGTGGACTATAGTCATCACAATAGGATCATCATGTTACACTGACAGGTGTACACTAGCAGCTGTATGTGTGTGTGTGTGCGTGTGTGTGTGTGTGTGTACAGTACTGTATTTTGTAGTAAATTGATACATCAAAGGGACTAAGAGGTCAACTAATACGTACACAATTATTAATAACAAAATAACAGGAATAGCACTATCACATGAAAGCAAGGAACTGCATGTACACGGTATTTCTATCTATTTGGAGCATAAAAATAACAATACTGCATTTTATAAGATAATAAGTATTGTAAGAGGGTTATTCATTAATAATTAATAATTATTATTATTGCATTAATTAGCAGTATATGTACATGCAACATGTCAATTTTTATTAATATTTGTACCTCTTTAAAGAGATGTCTTGCAGTGAAGGTTTGAATACGTGGCCACTTGATGAACCAGCTCGATATTCAGATGACATTCTACCGCTCATCTGTGACAAGAAAGGATAGAGAGAGAGAGAAAATTAATTTTATGTACTAGAAATATACAATAATATGGTCAGCTTACTGTTTCTATTAGCTGTTTAGGTTCCTTGAAAAAGTAAATGATTTTTGGTAAACTTCTTATTGACTTCCATGGAGCAAAAAGCAGTTTTATAGAAATTTCTTAAAGGCCCCACCTTTTATTAAAATTATAACACCCACGTAAAAACTAGTTATAAAAATATCTAAGCCACACTTTTTTATAACTGATTTTTAATAACTTTAGACCAGCCTTTATTAATAACTAGCACCGCCTTCTTTAATAAAATTTGGGCAACATGGTCGTTGAGTGGATTTTGGGTGATTTGAAAAAACTTAACAAAAGACAGGTATTGAAAAAGAGATTGTAATGAATACTAACCTCCTTTTTTTGAACAGCTATACTATCAGTTCCTTAGTCTTGGAATGATAGTGTCCTCAGCTCTCATGATATGGAAAGGACTGATGGTTGTCACTGGTAGCGAGAGCCCTATTGTAGTCGTATTGAGGTATATAATAATAGTGGTGGGCTTTAATTAGAATATTGGTCTTCATTGTTGTATTTTATTTTTTATGGGTTTAGGGGAAATAGTGTCATTGGGTGATATGGGGAATTAACAGTTTTAATTTTGGTGGAAATTTTATGTTGGCAATTTTGGAAACATTAATTTTTTGATTGACGTTGGTAATTTAAGTTTAAAAAAACAGGTCAATTTTTGAAAAATACCCAAGGCTATAGCCCATGGTTTTTTTCAAAAATGGCCCCAAAATCACTCCAAATTTTTATTACAGTTCCCGATACGTATTGATGTCCTTATGCTGTGTAGCATTTTTGAGTCGATTCCGATAAGAAATATCCAAGTTATGACCATTTAAAAACAGGCCAATTTTTGAAAAATACCCAAGCAAGTCTGAGTTGATTCCGACAAATATTTTTTGAGTTATGAGCAACCAAAGTACTCTCAAGTTAAAGTGCTATTATAGTAATTTTAGTAGTTGAGAGTTTTTGAGAAAAATAGATAATAAAATAATTTAGTTTGCATTGAAATGTGCTTTTAATTATTGTGTGTGGGCGGTAATTATAAGTTATTATATTTCTATTAATTTTTTAGTGGTAGCATGGAGCCGGCATTTTTTAGAGGTGACCTTCTTTTTTTAACAAATTATGAAGAGGATCCAATAAGGTCTGGGGAGATTGTTGTATTCAAAGTAAAGGACAGAGACATACCAATAGTACACAGGGTACTAACAGTGCATGAGGAGTAAGTGGGGAAGAGAGAGAGAGAAGGAGATACCGTATAGCGCTTTAATTTTGCGGAGCTAAAATTTCGCGGATTGATAAAAATCAATTTTTCACGAAAATAATTTTTGTGGATTCGCAATGTTAGTGCCACACCTTTAATGGCAATTGAAATTTTAGCGGATCTTTAATTTCGTGGTTTCATGCTAACCGCGAAAATAGCGAAAGCTTAGCTCCTCAAAAATAAAGCGCTATACGGTAGAGGTAGGGTATGTCTCAATATAATGTATGTTTTTCTAAAGTGATTGATTGATGACAGCTTTTGGCTATTCTGTTTACTATATGCAAGTATTATTGTTTTACATTTCCTTTTTTGATGTGTGTGTGCTTTGGGTAAACTTGCTGATAGTGATGTTTAAATGTTTTCACACCTTTTCTTCTTATGAAAGTGAAAGATGAACGCTCTACCACGTCTCATTACCCAGTCTACTTGTCTTGTTACAATAATGCATTCACATATATACATGTAGTTAAAGGTTTACTTGTTAATTTTCGTTACAAATTGCATACAAATTTTTGTTGTTCTTTTCCTCTCTCTCTCCCTCTATAGTCATAATGGTGAGGTATATCTCCTAACTAAAGGTGACAATAATCAGGTTGATGACAGAGGATTATATGCTCCTGGACAGCTTTGGGTTAAAAGGGATGAAGTAGTGGGACGTGCTAGAGGGTAAGTATCAAGTAATGTTAATTTATGTTAAATTGTGCTTTAGGTTCCTGCCATACATTGGAATGGTCACAATAATCATGAATGATTACCCAAAACTGAAAGTGAGAACATTTAATCATTTGCTGTTATCTTTATCTCTTCTCTCATGTAGTATCTTCTCTTAGGTGGTTTAGCAGTTTTTGTAATACTGCACAGAGAGCAGTGATCAGTATACATTAACTGATTCCATTGATCATTACAATTATAATCATTATTTTGTTCAATAAATTAGTAATATACTCTAATTGGAATCTTGCCATAAAATACTACAAAAATAACTCATAAAAACGTAGCAAGAACTAATTAAAAATTGACACAGTGAAAGCATTTTTAGTGAACACAGAAAAATAAATTATAAAGAAGTGTATGTGAATTAAGTGAAAACTTATAGTTATTGTACTGTAGGATTGTTAATGCTACCATATGTAGCAGCAGTAGAAATATAATTAGTATCATTATTATTATCATTAGCAGGTTGTTCAATGTTAGGTGGTGGATAATCTTCAATTGCAACTCGAACATGTTGTTCATTATATTCCAGTGGATTCTCCATGCGATCAGCAATCCAATCATCAACCACTAATGGCTGACTCTCTTCTTCTTGTTCTTCTGTATTAGCTGGTACAGTGCGATTGTGTAGCTTGTGATAGTTAATACAGTTAAGTATTGTCTTTATAATCTGGTATATGATGTATATTGGTATTATTATACCAAATAAAAAACTATTAAGTGCAAAAACTATAATACATGGTGCCGCATAATCAATTTGATCAGAATTGCTGTTGCTAACAATGAAAGCAATGTAAAATCCAGTTAGTAAAAATAACAGCATTACTTCAGTGAAATTGTGAATGTTTTTTTTGAAGGGACGAAATACAAAAACCATTATTGCAAGCAAAGATACAATGCAACATTGAACAGATAAGATTACTATTGAGAAAGGGCCAATAGAGTATTCAGGATTCGTGAAGTCAAAAAAATTAATACGACTGATTATGATAATAGCTTTTGCCATCAGGTATAATCCAGCAAAGAATCGATAATCATAAGTATTATTCTCAGTCCCATTCTTATAAGGACCAGTAAACACATCACCCAGTGATATCAGTAGCTGTTTCCTCAAATGTAAATGATCCAATAGCTTATGAAACCATTTGAAATGATACAACTGTATATAAAGTGATGGCAGAAGCATCATTATCAGTAGGACTGAGATAGCAAATGAACCAGCAATAGTATGGACACCATGAAAATAGTGAACATATGAATCATAAAAGAAAACTGTTGTTGCATTAGTGATGTTCTTGTAACGCAATAGTGTAATTGATGTATTAGCTAATTGAGTGAAGCAGAGTATATATATTGATGCTATAGAGTGAGTAAAAGATGGTTCAATGCCAGTCATACTCCAGAAACGAGCCATGCAACGATGAAATGGTCTAGTAATAAATACTACACACTTGTAACCTTTATCATACAATGTTATCCAAACATAGAGTAAGAGGAGGAGGAGCAATGGATAGAATCCTATCACATACCAAAAGGAAATGGCACCCAATGAGGACATGTTATGAATTATACATAGTGGATAGTTACCAAGAAATGGTGTGAAGTCTAAACTGAAGATGTTGCATGGTATTCCAAAAAAGATAACCAATTGGTTGTCAGCTGTTAGCGATGCATAATCAGAATAAGTGAAGAACATTACTTGTGAGCAAAAGACTAACCCATTAATTGATCCATTAGTTAATTGTATATTAAATATTATTATTATTAATACCATTAGTGTCATTGGTATTATTTCCAATCCAATGAATATTAATATGTTCATTAGATAGTCAACACATTGGACACATTTATTAATTTTATTAATAGACACTCCATGACCTGATGGACATATAGCACAGTAAGTCAAAGAATGTGAACTTGAACTGTTGCTATCACAGCATGCTTCACTAGTATAGGAGTCTGGATAGTCATAATAGTAATATAACAGCGGGTAATTTGGAAATGGACAATATTCCTGATTCATACACAATAGCTCACAGTATCCATCAATGTAAGTAAATGGTAGGTGACACATATTTGACAATGTTACATTCACCTTGTTAACAGTGTTGAGTTGCAATGGTCCCAATGTACTAACATTTAATGTTAGTTCAATGGAAACACTAGTAATGTTATCATAACATGAAGGTAACTTGTAAGGACTATAATTTAAATCACAATAATCATTACCATTGCTTATATGGTTACAAGTAATACTCTGTGAAATGGAATCATTTACACATACATATATATCATACACCCAAACAAATGCTGTACCATTACAATCAGTAACAGAAATACTAAACATAAATTTGTCACAGTAACAATCACTGTCTGAGTCATAATATGTTTGACATGATATATTTTCATTAATTGGTGTAACAGTTATATTAGGACAATCATTAAGTGACAGTGCATTATTATCTGGCATAGAAACAGGCTGCAGTGTAGTCATATTACCAATCATACTTACACTATTCCTTACTGGTTGCAGTTCAATGGCTTCTAGTGTATCATTACCAGGAGAATAAAGGTAGACAATAGTAACTGATGAACAGTTGTCTCTTACACCAGTAGCAATAGTTCCTCGTATAGCTAGATCAATAGTAGCACAAGGTGTTTGAACTCCTCCAGTCCAACAAGAGGTATTGTTGATACCATCAGATGAACTGACATAGATCCTACACTCCAAACCAGCAGCAGAATATACTAGAACAAGAGAAATAACGAACAACAATGGAACACTTGTACCAGACATTTTGTATGTTACTTTATAAATGATTACCAGAGTGATCGAATTTATGTAGTAAAAGGTGTAAATTTAATTTCAGTTTCATTATTTTTAATTTATTGAATGATTTGTAATGATATCAAGTTCTTTCACCTCCTTTAAGCATTCAAAACTACATTGATGATCAATAGCTTTGTTGTGAATACTATAATCTTTATAAGATGTCAATAAGACATTGAATAGTTAGTTATGTTTATGTTTAAAATTAAATGTACATGTAACTTATCCAGTGCATTAGGAGTCAGTGCTGTGCTTCCATGATATGGCAGGTTTAAAATTTTTAATTTACGTAAAAACTAGAGGGTGTGGTCACAATTATTAATTAAAAATGGAAGTGGTAAGTGAGTTTGTCTTATTTCTATTTTTATTTTAGCTTCTTTATTTTTAGGGCTACCCTAACACTAGAGGTATTAGTGTTCTAGAGCAACTTAAACTTTGCCTGTCTCACAATATCCAACTACAGGTACTGAATAAATCATGTGATTATCACGTGATCAAAACTCACTCCCATCTCTATTACTGTAGGCACAGTTAGAAGCATTCTTAAAGCAGCTGGATCAGGCTTTAAAAAGAAATGCAGACGAACAGGTATGTCTAGAATTAAAGATTAATTTTTATTATTTTAAAGTATTACGTACATGTATATACATTGTACATGTACCTTTATCAACCTTTTTCAGAGGTTATTACATTTGCATATAAAGTGTTCAAAGAATTTGATCTTGTTTATCAAAGTCTTTTAGATTTCTATTGTTTTATTATTGTTGTTGTTGTTGTTTATTGTTGTTGTTGTTTATAGGCCAAAGCTGAGATATTGAGTAAGAACCAGATACGGTATCCGAAGTGTAGCATCATGAGCTTCATGAAACCAAGAGCAAAGACACCTTACTTTGTGGACATGAACTTAAAAGTTAGTCATATTTATAAATTATTATCACTCTCTCTCTCTCTTTCCCTCTCTCTTCCTCCCCCCCCTCTCTCTCTCTCCCTCCCTCCCTCTCTCTCTCTCTCTCCTGCAGTGTCCTCCTCGTAATAAAGATGCTGAAGAAATGAAAGACAAACTATCAGAGGTATTTATCAATCCAACCATCTGGCTCAAGAATGACGACAAGAAGTTGATAGTCGGAGTGAGGCAGAAGAACCTTGAAAGACTCTCACGACCGATACAACAAAGGTGAAGGGAAAGGAGAAGTATTTAAATTTGTATCTCCAATTTTTTATATTAATAATTTTATGGACTTCCTACAAAATTATTATTATTATTATTATTATTATTATTACTATTATTATTATTATTATTATTTTTACTATTATTCTTATTATTAGGATGTTACTGAGTGATGTAACTATTGATGAACTTAAAGAACTTCAAGCTCAAATCACTGAATTAAAGTACAAGAAAGATAAGAATAATAATAGTACATACATGTACATGTACTGTACATATTAAGAGATTGAGTACACTATCTATTTTTATATATTTTTATATTTTCGTAACCTCTCTCTCTCTCCTCCCCAGGACTAAGAATGCCCATCAGTTGTTAGTCCATTCAGATGATCTGGACTGGAACACAATAGCATACGAACAGTTCAACTCTGAACACTCGGCCTACGACTGCTACCTTCGTTATAAGCACTTCCTTCAGGCGTCGGTCAACCACAAGGAATGGATGCCCAATGAAGTATGGAGGCTGAACGAACTAGCAAAGAAATACGATGGGTATAACTGGGAAGCCATTGCTACTGAACTCAACACTGGAAGAACTGCTGTCCAGTGTTTGAGGTGCTATAAGACCAGCTCTCATCTCCTTAGTAAAAAGTATGTCACCTTTCACTAACTTGAGTTTACAGCGTAGCCTCTCTATATAATGGAGACTTTGGGACAAGAAATTCTTATAGAGATGCCTTATTAATGCATGTATACACTAGGTGCTATCCGTTAAATGGAGGTGTACGCTATAGAGCGTCTGTCTATTAAGAGAGGCTACATGTACATACATGTACTGTAGTACTGATATTAATTTTATGTGTCACT
>NW_003547081.1:29957-32178 GCF_000090795.2 Amphimedon queenslandica | reverse complement strand
TGTCAGGATTTATCTCCAAATCCTTATAGAATAGGTTTGGCAAACCTATCAATGAATTATGTGATCGATAATTGACTGACAATTTAGTGACATAACGTGCTGCCACTGAACCAATCTCTTCATATCTTTTCAACAAACGTTGCAACAGGGAAACATCGAGCCCAAACTTCTTGGCTTCTTTTCCCAAAACTAATATGTTAGGACCAACCTGTAAAGAATTAAATAATCTGAGGACACAATATTCTAAATTATACCTGCTGGGTATCACCTGCCAAAACTATTTTAGCACCTTTAGTAGCTAGAGCAAGTGGTGTGATAGCTTCAGGCTCACGAACCTGAGCAGATTCATCAAGAAAAAGGTGTGTGAAGAATCCTTTATTAGGAAAGTGGAGGTATTGATAAAGGTTGAGAGACATGGTGTATGTAGCGATTATGATGACATGAGGCATTGTGCGTATATCAGCACTCTTCCAGGCAAACTCCTCTGGTGTCATATACATGTCTTTATAAACTCCTTTATTTTCTTGTCTAGAAATTAGAATGACTTTAAAAGGAAGGTGAGATAATTTTGAAATTACACCAAAGTAAGCAAAAATGAAGGTTGTAATTGATATTTCGTGGTGAGCAGAAATCAATATTCTGGTAAATTCATTCTTATTGACACCATTCATCATTACTTCAAAGGCAGCACGAGCGAGGATTCGAGTTTTACCAGTACCAAACGGACCATAAAGAATGACTGGAGGAGCGGGTTTGCAAGTAGAAGAAGACTCAGAAACAATCATTTTCAGAGCTTTTAACTGATGCTTTTCATCAAGTTTCGTACAGGGAAAATTAGAATGCCAAGGATCAAAACCATCAAATGTATAGGATGCAGGGTCACCGAAAGAAGATTCACCAGGCAACAGACACTTGACAACATATTCAGGAGCCTTGTCAACAGCATGATGAAGATGATCAAAATAGGAGTACTTCACTGTAAACTGAGCAGAGATGCCAATCTCTTTCCCTCCTTTCACTGCTGTACCATTCTTCATTGCTTCAGATAATTCAGGAGAATTAGGAGCTACTATGTACATTCGATTCTCAAGGTGATTAAAATTCCAGCGATGCTTGAATGCTGTGCATAGACGAGTATTAGAACCTAGCTTTAATAGTGTGACATTGTCGCTGGCTTGTGTGGCATATTCGATCTTATCATCAGATAAACCAGAAAGATACCCGTAATAAGATTTATGATGAAAATTCTGAACAAGAAAGTCAGGGACTTTATCATATATTGTAAGCTTGTAATTTAAACCATCACACCTATCAAAATAAAACATAGATCTAATGACTTAATAATTTATAATGTTTACTTTTTTGACAATTTTTTGATATGTTCATCTTCTTCAAGCCACAGTGCACTATAGAAATGCAGTTGATAACATTCAGGTGTTAAATCACTCAAACAGTGTCGTGACATTAACTGTGATGGTGTAGGTGGGGACTTTTGCCTTGCAGCAAACTTTGCTTGCCAAGGGAGTGGCATTCTTTGAGATACTAGTATTCTGCGGGATTGTGGTGTCAAATTCTGATCTTGAAGTCTTGATTTTGAATTCTGCTTTTCGTACGGTCTTATTCTCTGACCCCACTTTTCATTTGGCTCTAAACTTTTATTCTGCTTTTTATCTGCTGCTGAAATCTGACCATCAGATGATTCTATTATGGGAGTTATTTATTTTATTTCATTATTTAAAAATATTACCTTCCGGTTTTTCAATCCTAATTCTGAACAAATATTCCAGTATGCTATGAATGGATGGATTATGCTCATCAGCTGAGTTGTACAACCCATATATTATATCTTCAAAGCGAACTTTTTTAATAATCAAATGTTCTAGCAACTTTATTTTTCTTTCCAGTTTATCTTTTCCCATTTCTTTAATATGATCCAATGTGCTTTCCTCAACTTTCATATACTTTCCAAAAGTGTACCAATCTTTCCCAATCTGCCCTGCCACTAAATCAACATCTTCTTGTCTCAGATTCACTTGAAGGTCAGGAACATCAAGACCTTCCGAAAACGCTTTACTTCTAATTTGTGTTAGAAAATCTAAAAGGAAATGATAAGTATTTAATACATGTACGTGTACATACTTTCTTTCATTTCATATTCTAGTTGTTCTTCTTGCTCCTGCCTTTCCTCTTTTAGTCGCTCTTCCTCTTCTTTCCGCTCTAT
>NW_003547081.1:19792-29947 GCF_000090795.2 Amphimedon queenslandica | reverse complement strand
TACAGTTAGTTACCTAATCAATGTTCTATATGCAAATACCCAATATTAATAATTTATAGTTTTTCTTGCCTGGTGAGATAAATTGCTATCTTACGAATGCATTTGGTCTTCATTGCTCTGAAGTGACTGCCTCTAATCTTGTCAAAGTCGACTCCAATGGTTCTATAGTTGATCCAGGCTCTACTCAATTGGGTATCAATAAAGAAGGTTTTGCTCTACATTCAGTCATATACTCTGCCAGGCCTGATGTAAGATGTATTGTGCATGTAAATGCAATAGCTGGAGCAGCTGTATCTGCCATGAGATGTGGACTGATGCAACTTAGTCAAGAATCAATGAAAGTAAGTGAATTATAGTTCACATAAGTTGCATATTATTATCAATTATTAGGTGGGCAGAGTGTCTTATCATAAATATACCAATAACATTATGAATGACATGAACAAAAGACAGCTTCTAACTGATCTTGGCCCTGTGAATAAGGTACTGTTTCTGCATAATCAAGGCCTTCTTGCAATGGGTAGAACAGTTGAGGAAGCCTTTAGCATCTGTTACAATGTCATGAGAGCTTGTGAAATTCAGGTGGGCATAATTATTTAAGTATTTAATATTATTATTATTATAAAGGTTCAAACACTTTCGGCTGGGCGTGACTTTGCATTAGTTATTAGGGATGATTCTGTTAGAGAATTTGCTATCAGAAACAAAGAGATTAATGCTGAGAATTATGAATTAGAGTTTGAAGCTATGATGAGATTACTTGACTACTTGGTTAGAAAGACACATGCAGTGCAGAGTTGTAATACTTATAATTATATAGGGATATGATACTGGCTACCCTTATAAAAGACAGAAAATTTCTAAAGGTGAAAGAGATGATTTTCCAAAGTCAAGAACAAAGGATGAAGAGCTTAAAATTTTGTCTAATAACATAAGAAAAGAGATAAATAGAATACGTGAAGAAAGAAAGCAAGAGCTGCAGGCTTACTATGAGAGGAACTCTCAATTCCAAGTGAGTCTTTTGGTAATTGCTTTAATTTTAATTCATTAAAATGATAGGCAGTGCCGGGTATGTATGTAACTGGTCATTCTTCTACTTCTATGCATCAGAGCATGCCCGTAATGTCACCTACTGGAATAGGAAATATGCCACAGGACCAAGGGTTGCATTCAGAGCCAACAGCATCAAATGAATGGAGCTTCTTAGATAATAGAATAGCTGACAGCAGTCCAATAGGTTTTAGGAAGAGTACTAAAAATCGTCAGCATGTTCCAGCACAACTTTCAACCAGTCAACCTCAACCAATTCTTCCATCAACTACTCAGCCATTGTTCCAGTTGACAAGTCAACCAGTAATAGCATCAATTGCTGAACGAGCTCCATTAGTATATTCACCACAATTGACTGCCTCTCCTTCATTTAGTAGTGGGCCAGCTTTACCTTTGCATTATCCAGTATCAACTCTCACTGCACCACTGCATGCACCAGTAACCAATTCATTAACCTCTGAAGCATCTCTTCCATTCACCAGTGGACAGACGACATCATTCTCTCATCCTCAACCATTTCCTCCATTACATCCACCAGCATCTCTTCTTACTGCTAGCTCTAGCTCGTATTTTCCACAATCTTTTAGTGCAACTCAATCTCCTGCATCTTTGACACAATCATCTAGTATGACACACTCTTTCCCAGCAAGCAGTGTAGCCATGTTGCACATTCCATCATCAAGTACTAAAGTGTTTTCTCATCCAGCAATTTCTTTAGTCAGTCATTCAGTAGTTCCATCATCTGATCCTGGCAGTAAAGTAAAGAAGCAGCCTCACTTCATGGAGAGGGTTCAGTTTAATCCTCATGTTAGTTATGTCTCTCCTGATGATGATTCTTCTCCACCAGAAGGTCAAATCTCAAGCAGTGCTGATAATGAACCTGCTGCAACAAGCTGGTCAAGGAGATTGCGTCCCAGCTCCTCCTCCTCTTCTACTTCTACTGGATCTCCTCCTGCCTCACCTTCTTGGCAGCCAAGGGATATTAATGGAAGGCTAGATAAAGTTAAAGTGAAGGCTCAAGTTGTTGCAAGGTCAACTGGCCAGTCAGCAGAAAGACTCGCATCACATATGAAGAAGAAACAGCAGCAGCAAGGAGCTCATTCCAGCTCATCTTCTTCTATGGCAAGCCTAAGCAGTAATGGTAGCATTAAAGATAAGTCTACATTGACCAGTGGTGATATTGATGTTAATGATGATGATGAGATCACTAAGAAATTAAAAGGATTAGATAAAGTGATTCATACTGCGGAGCAGGTTGCACAATCAACTGGAGAGTCGGTTGAGAAACTATCAAAGAATTTGGTTCAATCTCCAAAGTTATTGAAAAACATAATTTAAACAGCATTGGATTTGCAATTAATTTTACATTATACAAAATTAATTTTATTTTATTATTTTGAATTTTAGCAATCTACCATAATAGATCTATTTATAGAAACATTTAATTTGAATAATTTCTTGACCCCAGCAAACATGGCTACACCTACAGATTCCTCTATTATTCCTATTGATGATCTTTCTGGCTCAGATTGCAAGTATTCTCAGGAAGAGAAGGAAGCTAGGTGTAAGCTGGCATCAGTTTATCGCTTAGTTGACATGAATAACTGGACGCAGGGGATTTATAATCATATTTCAGTCAGTTGTAATCAATTTTTAACTATGTAATGTGTTTTCTAAAAAATAGTATCATGATTATATATAATGTATATTACATATTATCATTATCATTATACTGTTGCAATGCATTTTTCATTTTTACGCTCTGTTTTAATGGAAGCAATGTTGTATGATTACAGCTCAGAGCTCCAGGAAAAGATGATCACTTCCTCCTCAATCCATTCGGACTCTTTTACTCTGAAGTAACTGCAGCTAGTCTAGTGAAGGTTGATCTAGACGGTAAAGTAGTCGATCCTGGAACTACTGACCTTGGTGTACCACATACTGGCTTTGTTATACATTCGGCGATTCATTCAGCAAGGAAGGATATCAAGTGTATCATTCATGTACATACAGGAGTAGGGATTGCAGTTGGTGCCATGAAATGTGGACTGCTCCCTCTTTCACTGGAGGCTGCTGCTCCTAGTGTAAGTACACTACTCATCCACACTGCATTGATGGGCAGAATTATTGTTGAGATTATAGTTCAATGTTTACCATTTGTCTTATAGTTTTATGCATTTTGTTTTTTGTTAGTTATAATGCTATATAAATGTTACTTGACTTTTATCCATTCCAGATTGGTGAAGTGTCATATCACGATTGTCAAGGGATCTCTGTCGACAGTAAAGAAAGAGAAGATCTTGCTGCTGATCTTGGTCCCGTGAACAATATCATGATCCTACGTAATCACGGACTCTTGGCAATGGGGGCCACCATTGAGCAGGCATGGGATAGGATGGAGACTCTAATGCTTGCCTGTGAATCACAGGTATACTGTGTCCTATGTAGTTTAGATATTTACAGTTTAAATTGTTTTTTTGTGATAGGTGAAGGCAATGAGTGCTGGCATTGGTAATTTGATTTTACTCAGTGATGAAGTAGTTGAGAAAACTCGAAAGGTGACTGATGAAGAGGTAGGGATGGTTGTAACTGAGCCTGGACTGATGAGCTTTGAGGCTAATATGAGGCTACTGGATAGAAAGGTAAGATTATCTTAATGTATAGCTGTATGATATATGTGTTGTGATTATTCTGTAGGGTTATAAAACTGGATATCAATATAAACTCTCAAAATATATTAAGAGACAATAAATCATAACTTTTTCAATAATAATTAATTATAAAAACAATTATTACAAGAAGCAGCATTACTAGTTATGCAATATAAATTTCCTAAAAATTAGTCAAGTTATCAATAAATTGGCTTCTATTCAGCTTCAGCAATTCGAAGGAACACTCTTTTAACAATATCTTTAGTGGCTGGAGGGAATTTCATCTCAAACCTGTATGAAGTGGCATTATTGACTTCACTCTGCATAAGTTGACAAGCTGCTAATGTTTCTCTTGGAATCTTTCCTCTGAAAGACTCCCAACGAGGCCTCCTCCATTCTTTACAGATACTATTGTATTTATGGTTCATGAAAAACATGGCCATTCCTTCAATTCCCATGTCTGTCTCGCCATACGTATTAGAGATTGAGAGGACTGCTGGGTCAGTCAAGTGATAGCCATTTTCATCACGAGTTCCTTGAAGATCGCACACCATTTCCTGCCCTTTCGTGTGTATCCAGCTCCAGTGGACAAATGCTGACATAATGGCATCACCAGATTTAGCCTCAGGAGATATATAGCCATAAGTGTTGACCCACTTTTAAAAATCTCCTTCCAGATAATCTTCAGCCACAACATATTCTGTTGGATAGGAATCTGATACAACATACTTATTAATG
Organism: Amphimedon queenslandica; assembly: GCF_000090795.2. Classification (NCBI taxonomy): domain Eukaryota; kingdom Metazoa; phylum Porifera; class Demospongiae; order Haplosclerida; family Niphatidae; genus Amphimedon; species Amphimedon queenslandica. The sequence goes on along the minus strand of NW_003547081.1, from coordinate 25,508 downwards.
CCTGTGAAACGGATGGGGTAACAAGGATTAAGGCTTCGGTTAAATTGATGTGCTATCTTTCCAGCTCTGTTATAAATCTTTATTGTGCTGTCCCAACCATTGGCAGCCCAAACATACCGTATAGCCGCTTAATTTCGAGGGTACAACCTATGGTACAACTTTCGCTGTTTTCGCGGATTTTCCGTATTCGCGAAAGTTAATTCCGTGAAATATCCGTATTGCCCATAAACACGTGTGCTTTAAAGCAGGAACCGCGAAAGTTAATTCGCGAAAAAAGACTTGTGGCCTGATTCGCGAAAGTTTATTGCCTCGAAACTTTGTGGCTATACGCCATAGTATACGGTAGCCTGATTTTATTCTTTTTATTACACATTTCTGTCCATACTTCTCAGGAGTGATGAAACCTAATAATCCTATTATGTTTCAAAATAAATTCATTACATTTTTTTAATAACAGCCTGTGCTTCTACATGTAAGCCAAGAACTTCAATTTCCTTTTTCTAGCTCACCCCTTTTAGTTAATGGTAGTAACTCTAAATGGTAATGGTATTAAGTGTAGAATTAAATATCAACACTGTTGTGCTAGCTTGTATAGACTAACATTTTATCGTGGCATTTAATTTGAATTACTCTCTTGTTATCCAGATACATTTGTAGACATCATGTACCGTCTTTCTCAAGTGTCCTTCAGTGAAATGATGGTGCCTACAACAATGCTAAGTTTGAAAATAATTGAATAGATAATAAGTTCACGTCAAATCAAAAAACATTCATAGTATCCAGGTGGACCCTGGCTGAAGGGAATTTGATAAAACAACTTAGTTGTTATTGTATTTATCATTATTTTTATAATAATAGAATGTAAATAGTTTTTAATACCAAAAAGTCACACCAAAAATATATAAACTGCCTATTGTGCCTAATGATAAAGTGTCAATGAATATTTAAAATGATGATAAGTTTAATGAATAATAAGTTTAAATGAATAATAATGATAAGCTTAATGATTAGTTTAATGAATAATATGATAAGTTAAATGATTAGTTTTATATTGAATAATATGATAAGTTAAATGATTAGTTTTATATTGAATAATATGATTAGTTGAACTCTTATTGAGCTTGAGCAATTTGAAGGAACACTGTTTTAACGATATCTTTAGTAGCTCGAGGGAATTTCATCTCAAACCTGTAGGAGGTGGCATTGTTGACTTGGCTCTGGATAAGTTGACATGCTGTTAATGTTTCTCTTGAAATCTTTCCTTTAAAAGACTCCCAATGAGGCCTCCTCCATCCTTTACAGATACTATTGCATTCGTGGTTCATGAAAAACATTGCCATGCCCTCTATTCCCATGTCTGTCTCGCCATACGTATTAGAGATTGAGAGGACTGATGTGTCTGTCAAATGATAGCCATTTTCATCACGAGTTCCATGAAGATCGCACACCATTTCCTGCCCTTTAGTGTGTATCCAGCTCCAGTGGACAAATGCTGACATGATGGCATCGCCAGATTTAGCCTCAGGAGATATATAGCCATAATTGTTGACCCACTTTTTAAAATCTCCTTCCAAATAATCTTCAGCCACAACATATTCTGTTGGATAGGAATATGATACAACATACTTATTAATGCCTGTGAAACGGATGGGGTAACGAGGATTAAGGCTTCGGTTAAATTGATACGCTATCTTTCTAGCTCTGTTATAAATCTTTATTGTGTTGTCCCAACCATTGGCAGCCCAAACATAGCCTGATTTCATTCTTTTTATGACACATTTCTGTCCATACTTCTCAGGAGTAGTCCATTGACCTCTGTAAGCCCTTCGGAAACGTCCTTCAGCAAAATGATCTTTCTCAAATGTGGCAACACAGTAAGGATCATAAAAATACATTGCCAATAGCTAGTAGTAAACAAAAAGAAAAGCAAGAAAAGCGCCTGTATGATAATGAATAACGAGTCATTATGAGTGCCACGTGGTGTCTAATGAGCAATCAGATTGCAAACTTTCCCGGGTGAATTGCCGGGAAGTTAGTTAGAGCTAATAAGTTTACTTTAAAAAAATTATTGTTATTATTACAGAACTTATTGATTATAAAATTGTCAGATCTCATCAGCTGCTAAATTTTTGTGTACATAAAACATGAAATATTTCTACAGTTGTCTCGTGACAAGGTCGAAGGTCGTAGTCATGGTAACCAATGCTGTACTGCCCCTATATAACAAGAGAAGAATGAAATTATTAATAAAAACAAAAATAATAATGTACGGTAATACTAACTGTTGGTCTTTGAAAATAGTCCAACCCTCGTCCAATTTTAATCATCCATCCATTACTGAAGCGTATTTCCCTGTCATGGAGTGTTGAAGAATAAGAAAGAGAAAGAGTGACACTGTGGGTGGCTAGACTAGTCTTTAGTTCAGATAAATGAGTGCTTTGATCTGACTAGGACAAGAGATAAGGAAAAAGAAAGAAGGAATCAAGGATGGAGAATGGATTTATCTCATAGCATAAGTACATCAAAATGAATCAGAAAATGTAATAAAAATTGGTGGTGATTTCGGAGCCATTTTTTGAAAAAAAACATGGGCTATAGCCTTGGGTATTTTTCAAAATTGGCTTGTTTTTAAAATGCTCATAACTCGAAAAATATTTGTCGGAATCAGCTCAAACTTGCTACACACTATAAGTACATCAATATGTATCAGAAAATGTAATAAAAATTTGGGGTGGTTTCGGAGCCATTTTTTGGAAAAAACCATGGGATATAGCTTTGGGTATTTTTCAAAAATTGGCCCATTTTTTAAAATGGCCATAACTCAAAAAATATTTGTCGGAATCAGCTCAAACTTGCTACAAAGCATAAATACATCAATATGTATCAGAAAATGTAATAAAAATTGGAGGTGATTTCGGAGCCATTTTTTGGAAAAAACCATGGGCTATAGCCTTGGGTATTTTTCAGGATTTTGGCATTTTAAAAATTAACCATAACTTTAAAAATTGAAGTTGGAATCAGCTCAAACTTGCTACACACTATAAGTACATCAATATGTATCAGAAAATGTAATAAAAATTGGGGGTGATTTCGGAGCCATTTTTTGGAAAAAACCATGGGCTATAGCCTTGGGTATTTTTACAAAATTGGCTCATTTTTAAAAATGCTAACAACCCAAAAAATATTTGTTGGAATTAGCTCAAACTTGCTACATAGCATGAGTACATCAATATGTATATAATTATTATTACAGAAATAAGATTACATATTATCATTACTATTACAATACATTACTTGATTACCTCTCCTACTCCAGTTAATAATGAAATTGACTTAAGCATTGGTAGACAATTCTTTACTAACATTTCACAGAATCTAACAAAATTATGAACCTACCAGAAAATAAATCACATGACAATCACATGAGGATCACATGTGATTACCTGATGATTGTATCTGATGTAAGGATCCTCTACCTCCACCCAGGTGATTCCTCCTTTCTCTAAGCACGACTTANAGATTGTGTAATAACTATAGCCAGTAGCTCCCTCAGGAATATGAAGATACTTTACTTGTTGCTTTGATTGCACTGGAAAATTAGACAAAAATAATAACTGTTATCGACCAAGATTTACAAGTATTATACATATACAATAGGCAACATAACTACATGGATAATGAAGTATTATTTGTAATTGAAAGTAGCTCAAACTTTCTATGATTTAAACACAAAATAACCATACAATCCAATGGTAGACTACAATGCCATGATACAGTCCCTTTACATGTTAGACTACCTTTCTCTGTTTTTGCTCTTTTCTTTATTTCCTCTGCACGAGCAAGATAACTCTCAGCTCTCTTTCTTATATCTTTAACTTCAGCCTCAGGTCTGTGTGTCATTAATGAAAGCAGTCATAATCATATACATCTATAGATCAACCTTCCTTCCATTGCTCTCAGTAGGTTTTGTATTCCTTCCTCGTAGCATATTAAAGCTTCTGAATATTTCTCTGATTTATCAAGCTCAACAGCTCTTTTTAATAAATCCTTAGCTGCCTCCATGTTCAGAGAAGGCGTGGCTCAGTTTTATAAATAAAATAAGTAATTATAATTTATAAATATAATAAAAGTAATAATGTGCCAATAAAATATTCTTTCTAGCAATTAATTTCATTTTTTCTTTTTGCTTTTAGTTTTATGTTGCGGCTTGGGTATGTCTTCATTTTGTCTTTGCGGAGTTGCTCTATCACTTATTGAAGACGATTTGCTCTCTTGGTCATGTTTTCTTTTATCTAATACATGCAAATATTCATAAAAGTTGCTTTCAACCAAATTCAAACCTTCAAGTTCTTGCTTAAGCTGTTTTAATTCTTTTTTCAATAAATCATTCTCTATTGAGTTAAAATACAAATTAGAATCACTTCAAAAATTTATAATGATACCTTCTTCCAAAGTTTTGATCCGTCCATTCTTTTCTATTATAAATAATAACGGTCTAGAATTATAGAAAACTATAATTACATGTACCTGTTTCTAGCTTTTCAAGTCTTTCTTCAATAAGTGACAGTTGCCTTGTAGTTGCTAATTAAAGTAATAAATATTATTTATCATTGTATTGATGCACCTTCTGGTTTGTCTGATTGATGGTTATTTTGCTGTAACTCTCCTCCAGCTTTGCATTCATCTTCCATTTCAGTCTCTAGATAATAATCAAAGGTGGTCACAAATACATCTGCATGCAATGTCATGCATGCATACTTGCAACAGTGTCTTTTTCCAAAGATGCATCTTGTCCATCATTAGAAAGAACGACTTTCTGCTCAACTTTTTTCCTATTTATAAAAATAACTATTAATGTAATAACTACATGTATGTATAACCACCTTTTAAACTTAGGCAAAATTCGATGCTTGGAGTTGGATATAGATTTAAGTTTAGTGCACAATTCCAAATATTTATGCCAGCATTGTGTAGTATTGCCACCACGGTCAGGATGAGAGAGTGTGTCAAGCTCAAACTGCTTAACTTCGTCTGGACTTCCAATTGCAACCACACGAAATTTAGCTCGAGTTATCGCTGTATTAAAAACATAAGGATTGAACAGGCTTTTAATATAGGAGACATTCATTTCATCATCATCTTCTACCAGCTCAAATAGACTTAAAAAGATAGCTTGAAACTCATGACCTATTATAATTTGAAAAATGGGATGGCTATTAATAGTCTATAGCTCTCACCTTGTATAATAAAAGAAGGATTAAAGCTAACTTCTCTCACAGCTTCATATTCTTTGTATCTAAAAGCCATGGTTTTGATGCGATTTAACTGCTCAATAGTTAGAACAAGAACAAAATAAATCTATAATGTACCTGCTTCCTTGTTGATGTGATAATGCAAACATCATGTCGAGGATTAAATTTGGGATTGATATGCTTCATTCTTTCCAAGTAACTTCGAACCTCTTCCAAGACAATGCATGCCTCAACCCATTGCTGATCTGGATCATCAAATTGCTCAATCAGTCTTGAGTCAGCAGACACAAAACTATAGCCAGTAGGGCCACTGCATTTCTGAAGAACCTTGTCAGTATTCAACTCCAAATTCTCATAGAATAGATTTGGCAAATGTATCAATGAATTATGTGATCGATAATTCACTGACAATTTAGTGACGTAACTTGCTGCCACTTGTCCTATCTTTTTATATCTCATCAACA
>NW_003547081.1:12051-19782 GCF_000090795.2 Amphimedon queenslandica | reverse complement strand
CATATTGCTCAATCAGTCTTGAATCAGCAGACACAAAACTATAGCCAGTAGGGCCACTGCATTTCTGAAGGCTTTTGTCAGTATTCAACTCCAAATTCTCATAAAATAGGTTTGGCAAATGTATCAATGAATTATGTGATCGATAATTCACTGACAATTTAGTGACATAACTTGCTGCCACTTGTCCTATCTTTTTGTATCTCATCAACAAACGCTCCAGTAAGGAAATATTGAGCCCAAACATTCTGGCCTCTTTCCCCAATACCAGTATGTTAGGACCAACCTGTAACAAAGTAACATAATATGGAAGCACAAAAATGATCTACCTGCTTGTTGTCACCTGCCAAAACTATTTTAGCATCTTTAGTAGCTAGAGCAAGTGGTGTGATAGCTTCAGGTTCACGAACTTGAGCTGCTTCATCGAGAAAAAGGTGTGTGAAGAAACCTTCAGGAGAGCAGAGATATTGGTGGAGTTTTAGAGATGTGGTATATGTTGTGATGATAATGACATGACTCATTGAGCATATTTCAGCACTTCTCTCAGCAAAATATTCAGGTGTCATGTACATGTGAGCATAAACACCCCTATTTTTCTGTCTAGAAATTAGAAAAATTTTAAAAGGAAGATAATATATCTTCCCAAAATAAGCAAAAATGAAGGTTTTAATCGACATTTCGTGGTGAGCAGAAATCAATACTCTGGTACACCTTTTCTGACTAACACCATTCATCATTACTTCATATGCAGCACGAGCAAGGATTCGAGTCTTACCAGTACCAAATGGACCATAGAGAATGACAGGAGGAGCAGGTTTGCCAGTAGATGGAGATTCAGAAACAATCATTTTTAGAGCTTTTACTTGGTGCTTTTTATCTAGCTCCATAAAACGACATTTAGAATATCGAGGGTCAAATGTAAGAAACTGGTCACCAAAAGAAAAAACATCAGGCAACAGACACTTGAGAACATACTCAGGAGCCTTGACGATAGCATGATGAAGGTGGTCAAAATATGAATACTTGACTATAAACTGAGCAGAGACACTTATCTCACTCCCTTCGTCAACTTTGGTGCCACTCTTTATTGCTTGAAACAAACTGTGAGATGGATTATCAGCAACTATATACATGCGATTTTCAAGGCAACTGAAGTTGTAACGATGCTTGAACGCTATGCATAAACATGCCGAGCTATCTGGCTGTGATATTGCGACATTATCACTTGCTTGTGTAGCGTATTCAATCTTATCATCAGTTAAGCCAGAAAGATGACCATAAAGACATTCTCGATTATGATTTTGAACAAGAAAACGAGGGACTTTGTCCTGATCATATACTACAAACTTGTAATCTACACCATCACACCTATCAAATAAAACTATGACACAACATTTTGTAGCTATTTTACTTACTTTTTAGACAGCTTTTTGATATGTTCATCTTCTTCAAGCCACAGTGCACGATAAAAATGCACCTGATAATTATTAGGTGTTAAGTCATTTAAATGGTGTCGCAATATTGATGATGTAGGTGGAGATTTTTGCCTTTCATCGAATTTGGCTTGCCATGGGACTGGTGTTCTTTGTGGGACTGGTATTCTTTGCCTTTGTATAGAGGCACTGCTGGATGGTGGTGTTAACTTTTGATCTCGAGGTTTTGATTTTGAAATATGCTTTTCATATGATCTTGGTCTCTGATCTGGTCTTGAACTTTTATCTAATTGTTTTTTATCTGCTCTTGTATCCTGAATACAATCAGATGATTCTATATATGTGTACAAAAATTAATCAAATTATTTTAATCCTTTATTAAATTACTTTTGGGTTGTTCAATCCTAATTCTAGACAGATATTGTAGAATACCATCAATGGATGGATCATCCTCATCAGCTGAGTTATACAACCCATAAATTATATCTTCAAAGCGAACTTTTTTAATAATCAAATGTTCCAGCAGCTTCTTTTTCCTTCCTAGTTTGTTTCCCCCCACTTCTTTTATGTGATCTAGTGTGCTTTCTTCCACTTTCATGTTTTTTCCAAAAGTGTACCAATCCTTCCCAATCTGCTCTGCCACTGAATCAACATCTTCTTGTCTCAAATTCACTTGAAGATCAGGAACATGAAGACCTTTTGATTCCACCTTAGTTTTCATTCTTGTCAGAAAATCTAAACAAAAATGACACACATGTGCAGATTTTTGATACATACTTTCTTTCATTTCATATTCTAGTTGTATTTCCTGCTCCAGCCTTTCTTCCTTTTCTCGCTCTTCCTGTTCCCGCTGCGCTTTCTCCTGCTGCCTTTTTATCTCAATTATATCTGAAAGATAATAATTTCTTATATAAACATAAGCATACTGTACTGTTAAAAGAAAGGATAATTTAAACATTGTGTTAATAAATAAAGGCCCCATAGGCAGCATGTTGCTAGCAACATTTGTGATTACTTTAATCTTGTAAGCAACATGTTGCCAGCTTTCTATTTCTGGCTTAAAAGATCAAAGTAACAACTAGCAATATGTTGCCTGCTGTATGTTGGGCTTTAAAGTATAAACCCTATAGAATCTAGAGCTTCACAGTCACATAATGGCAAATGGAGATCTTATCCACTATTTTTTCAGAAAACACTCAACAAATGAGTGTATCTAATTAACAATTACATCATTAAAGTGTAAGTGCTAAAACTCACTTTCTTTCAAACAGTCTAGGGCTTGGTCAGCCAATTCAATTCTTTCAGCATCATGTAAACCAAATATAAGATTATAATATGTGGCATCATCTCCATTCTTCTGTTTCCATTTGTATAACAACTCCATTCTTTTCTCTTCAATGGAGCTGTTATCATCTTTAATGGCCTGAATATCATAACGTGTGAGTTCCAAGGAATAACCAACTAGCTTCCAGTTATCTAGACTTCTACTCAGTTTGCGTAGCACACTCTCACTACACTGATGGAACTTTAGATTGTCAATTGTAAGTCCTTTTGTATCTAAACGATCCTTCAGGTATGCCTCTATAAATAATAATAAGTAGCAAGTAGTCATAATCAATTAGCAAGTAAATTCTTACCAAAGGTAACTGGGCTGGGGTCAGTCACAGGTCCTGCCATTACTATCTTGTTCAAACACTGACAAACACAACAGTGCTATAATACCTTATAAGGTAATAATACTAAGGTCTTGTGCCTAGCATGTGATTCATCATAAATGAATATCATAACTAGGCGGTTCAAGCTGTACATATACATGTATTGATAACTATTCCTATGTATAGTACCTTTCTAATGTCCCACAATTACCTCATTTGAAGGCTTTCCCTACCAAACAAAGAAAAAGAAGTCCTATAATTACTATCAATAGTCAGCAATCAATAGCTTACTATTTTAAGTGCCAACTCAGCTCCCTGACCATATATGGCATTATTGGAATGCATACACTACAACTCATTGTGGGCTACAGTATTTTTATTTAACAACACAATAATTTCTTGTGTAAATACACACTTACACATAAATGCAGCTCACACACACAAAGAGATAGAAGATATCATATTGATAGTTTATTCAAATTATTTGAGAGATACATGTAGCTAAGAAAGCATTTTTAAAAAAGGTGTCAGTGTCTTTAAAGCTTCTGAATATTTTTCTGATTTATCAAGTTCCACAGCTCTTTTCGATAAATCTTTAGCTGCCTCCATGCTTGAGGCTTGTATAGCATCTATGCTTGAGGGAAGGTGTGGCTGTGATTAATGTTAGATACCGGTATACATTAGTCAAAAAATTAATTATATTTTAAAGTGATACATAATGTGCCACTAAAAATAATTATTCCTAACAATCATTCTTGGTTAAAAGCCACCATCACTATTTGACCTTCTCCATATTAGGATCAGAGACTTCAGTTTTTTTTCTACAATTATAAAAATTATTAGACCTATAACCTACTATGTAATATGCAAACTCACCTTTTAAACATAGATAGATCTATATGATGGTAAAATGTTCCTAATTCAGTACATAATTTCAAATATTTATGCCAGCATTTTGTAGCATTGCCACCACGGTCAGGATGAGAGAGTGTGTCAAGCTCAAACTGCTTAACTTCTTCTGGACTTCCAATTGCAACCACATGAAACTTGGCCCTTGTTATGACAGTATTAAAGACATAAGGATTGAAGAGGCTCTTAACATAGGAGGCATTCATTTCATCATCTCCTACTAGCTCAAACAAGCTTAAAAAAATAGCTTGAAACTCATAACCTATTCATAAGAGAGACATATTAATAGTCTAGATATACATATAGTCTATAGCTCTCACCTTGTATCATAAAAGAAGGCCTAAAGCTAACTTTTTTCACTATCTCATATTCTTTGTATCTAAAAGCCATTGTTTTGATGTGATTTAACTGCATGAATGTGTATTTAAAGAAAGGCAAAATATTTTTATAATCAGTACTATTACTGAGATCTAGATTTAGTTTACTCTATACCTGCTTCCTTGTTGATGTGATAATACAAACACCATGTCGAGGATTAAAGTTGGGATTGATATGCTTCATTCTTTCCAAGTAACTTCGAACCTCTTCCAAGACAATGCATGCCTCAACCCATTGCTGATCTGGATCATCAAATTGCTCAATCAGTCTTGAGTCAGCAGACACAAAACTGTAGCCAGTAGGGCTACTGCATTTCTGAAGGCTCTTGTCAGGATTTATCTCCAAATTCTCATAAAATAGGTTTGGCAAATCTATCAATGAATTATGTGATCGATAATTTACTGACAATTTAGTGACATAACGTGTTGCCACCGAACCAATGTCTTCATATCTTTTCAACAAACGCTCCAGTAAGGAAATATTGAGCCCAAACTTTTTGGCTTCTTCTCCCAGTACCAATATATTAGGGCCAACCTGTAAAGAAAAAAATTAACTTAATCTAAAACCACAAAATAATTTAGGTATGTACCTGCCGATGGTCGCCTGCCAAAACTATTTTAGCATCTCTGGTGGCTAGAGCAAGTGGTATGATAGCTTCAGGCTCACGAACCTGAGCTGCTTCATCAAGAAAAAGGTGTGTGAAGAATCCTTCAGGAGAGTAGAGATATTGGTGGAGTTTCAGGGACATGGTGTATGTAGTGATTATGATGACATGAGGCATTGTGCATATATAAGCACTTTTCTTGGAAAATTCATCTGTTGTCATGTACATGTCAGCATAAACTCCTTTATTTTCTTGTCTAGAAATTAGAATGACTTCAAAAGGAAGGTGATATTTTCTTCCAATCACACCAAAGTAAGCGAAAATGAAGGTTGTTATTGATATTTCGTGGTGAGCAGAAATCAATATTCTGGTACATTTATTCTTATTGACACCATTCATCATCACTTCAAAGGCAGCACGAGCGAGGATTCGAGTCTTACCAGTGCCATATGGACCATAAAGAATGACAGGAGGATGAGGTTTGCACATAGATGAAGACTCAGACACAATCATCTGTAGAGCTTTTAACTGAAGCTTATCATCTAGTTTTATACAACGAAAATCAGAATGTCGAGGATCAAACGTAAGGAACAGCTGACCAAAAGAAAAAACTTCAGGCAACAAACAAGGAAGAACATGCTCAGGAGCCTTGATAACAGCATTGTGAAGTTGATTAAAATAGAAATACTTTACTGTAAACTGAGCAGAGATACTAATCTCATTCCCTCCTTCAACTGCTGTACCATACTTCATTGCTTCAAGCAATTCAGGAGAATCAGGAGCAACTATATACATGCGATTTTCGAGGTGATCGAAGTTGTAGTTATGCTTGAATGCTACACATATATCAGAACCATCTGGCTTTAATATTGTGACATCGTCACTTGCTTGAGTAGCATATTCAATCTTATCATCGGATAAGCCAGAAATATAGCCATAATAATAATCATCACTTTGATCAAAAAAAGAGGGAACTTTCTCGTGATGATATATTGTAAGCTTACCTGCACCATCACACCTGACAAAAACAAATCATAATTACCCAGTATTTATTTTACATACTTAGTCGATAGCTTCTTGATATGTTCATCCTCTTCAAACCACAATGCACTATAAAAATGCTCCCTGTAATTATGAGGCTTCAAGTCACTTAGACTTCGTGTTATTAAATTAGGCTGGACTTCTCGTCTCTCCTCAAACTTTGCTTGCCACGGGTTTCTTTGTCTGAAGATGCCTGATGCAGCATTGCTGGATGGACTTAATGGTGTTGGCGGTGCTGGATCCTGATATTGGGGGCGTAGCTTTGGATGTGATTTTAAACTCTGATTTTGCTCTTCTTTTTCATCAAGTTTTGAATTTTTATCATGCTTCTCATCTGCTCTTGGATTCTGACCATCTATAAGTAAAAATAATTACACTAATTTCACTTTTACAATTTTACCTTTTTTAATCCTAATTCTGAATATATATTCTAGAACACCATTAATAGCTGGATTGTGCTCATCAGCTGAATTGTATAGCCCATATATTATATCTTCAAAGCGAACTTTTTTAATAATCAAATGTTCCAAAAGCTTCTTCTTCCTTCCTGGTTTGTTTCTCCCCACTTCTTTAATATGATCCAGTGTGCTCTCCTCAACTTTCATACATTTACCAAATGTATACCAATCCTTCCCAATGAGCTCTGCTACTGACTCAATGTCTTCTTGTCTCAGATTCACTTGAAGATCAGGAACATCAAGGCCTTTTGATAACACCTTACTTTTTATCCTGGTCAGAAAATCTAAAAGGGAATGATACACATAATTATATACATGTAGATACATTAATACATACTTTCTTTCATTTTATATTCTAATTCTATTTCCTGCTGCTGCTTTTCTTTTAGTTGTTCTTCCTTTTCTTGCCGTGCTATTTCCTGCTGCCGCTTTTCTTTTAGTCGCTCTTCTTCTTGCTGTGCTATTTCCTGCTGCCTCCTTTCTTCCTTTTGTCGTTCTTCCTCTTTCCGCCATGCTATTTCCTGCTGCCTCCTTTCTTCCTTTTGTCGTTCTTCCTCTTTCTGCCGTGCTATTTCCTGCTGCCTCCTTTCTTCCTTTTGTCGTTCTTCCTCTTTTCGCCGTGCTATTTCCTGCTGCCTTCTTATCTCAATTATACCTGAAAGAATATCTGAATTATGATTGATTAAGCTACTTGCATTCAAATAAATGAATGACAAGACAAAAAAGGATCAACATCAAATATGGGTGTACCATGTACCATTCACATATGTGTTACATAATACCTAAAGGTGTTGTAAAGTATGAAAACTCACTTTCTTTCAAATAGTCTAGTGCTTGGTCAGCAATATCAATTCTGTTAGCATCATGTAAACCAGATATAAGATTGTAATATGTGGCATCATCTCCATTCTTTTGTTTCCACTTATTTAAAAGTGCCACTCTTCTACTTTCTTCAGAGCTATTATTAACTTTGATGGCCTTGACTTCAGGAAGTGTAATTTCCAAGTACAACCCAGCAGTGTCCCAGTTATCTAAATCTTCACTCAGTTTGAGTAGGACAATATTAGTACACTGATGAGCTCTTAAGTCATCAAATGTAAGTCCCCTTGTGTCTAGATGATCTTTGAAGTCTGTCTCTATAAAATTAATCAATAATTAACACACCCTATTATCAAAACACTTACCAAAGCTGAGGTTTGTCCCAGCCACTGCCATCTTATTCAAACACAGTGCTACCTTATAAGGCAATGGTACAA
>NW_003547081.1:9314-11015 GCF_000090795.2 Amphimedon queenslandica | reverse complement strand
ATGGTGTACGATCATTGATAATGTACTCTAATTACCACGCCTATTGCAGACGGTCTATACAACAAACACATAATGTAGCTTTTACATGTACATCTACCTGTTCACAAGGGCGTAGCTAGCATAAGGCTAGGGTAGGCTATAGCCTACCCTGAAGTTCAGAAGTCAGAATTGAAGTTTAGTAGTTTACCTATATTGAATTTCTGCCTTAAGTCACTTATGACCAAAGATTATAGAAGTTTAGGGTAGCTGTCTCAACTGGCAGTTACTCACTCAGTCACTTTTGACACAGGCAAACAGAGACAGGAGAAAGAAAAGAAAAACAGCCATTTTAGCACAATTATTATAATTTTATTAAGGTGGAGTCTTTACATAATTAACTTAATTAATTAGCTAGCTTAATAAAATTATAAAAAGTTGACTTTAAGTGAAGCCATCACAATGTCAGTTGCAAAGAAACAAAAGCTTTGTGAATTTTTATGCAAATTTTAGTTGAGTATATTAGTAGTCAACCCCAGCCATATAGACTATTTGTACTGAAGTTGAGCATGAGGAGATTGAAGATGATGATCTTGTGAATGATGATTTTGTTGATTGGCTGCTACCTTGAGTCTTGCCTGAGTCCTCATCTGAGTCTGAGTGTGAAGCAGTTACGAGAACCATAGATATTAGAGTAAATGAAACTCCATATTGCGAGAACATGCCCAGTTCGCGGCCGTAAAAGTGGGCGTGGCCAAATCGCGGCGCGCTTCGCGCACCCTTTTCTGCTCATAGCCTACCCATTCCTTTTTTTCTCCCTACGCCCTTGCCTGTTCACATTCTTCTCTTAAGACTTAACTCATATGCAATGATCTCACAAGACTAGACTGAAACAGATGCACTTTGTTTAATAGCACAATAATTTCTTGTGCAAATGAACGATAACACACACTTACACATAAGGCAGCACACATACACAGATAGAAGAGATCATAATAATAGTTTATTTAAATTAATCGAGAGCTATAAGAAAGCGTCTTTTAAAAAAAGGTGTCACAAAAATGAATTAAGTCAAACACTAATTAATAATAATAATAATAATAATAATAATAATAATAATAATAACAACAACAACAATAATAATGATGATTGCAGTTTTCTATGATTCACCATTCTTTAGAGCCTGTAAAGATGACTGCTGCTACAGCAACAAAAAATGCTTCAATCAATAAAAGTCATTTACAGATACAGACACAAACACAATACAGTAAGACATAATACCATTGAAATCTTTTATATGCACATGTACATAATATTATAAGCCAGTAGCAACACACATGGATAAACAAAACAGACTTTAAATAAACAATAATTTTAAATTATTCTAAAAAGAAAGTACATGTACAGTGTGCATGAAAGAAAAAGTAAAACTTACTGTACATGTACACATAAAATCATACACAAAATTAATGTGGAGCATATGTACTGTACATGTACATGTACATACATGTACATACACACATGTACACGTATTTCTTTTACTTTATGCATTTTCTTAGGTACAGGTGGTGGAACTGGTTCACTGTCTCTATTAAAACCAACTGCAATATCTTTAACACTACGCAATGGCGAGGAATCAGGGCCAGGACCAGAATTACCCTCTCTCTGTTAACAAATACACAATGTACATTAATAAAAGTTATAATATTTACTCTTGAGTTGTGA
>NW_003547081.1:5359-8787 GCF_000090795.2 Amphimedon queenslandica | reverse complement strand
ACAGCTGCCTTGTAGCTACAGTAGCTATAGGCTCTATAGCATAAAAATAAAGTCAATTATGAATATTGTAACTAACTATACCAACCTTCTGGTTGAATTAGATCTACACGTATGTCTGATTTTTGATTTTGATCACCATCTTGCAACTCTTTTTCAAGCTTGCATTGAACTTTTGTTTCAGCTTCAAAGAAATTTGACAAAAATAATGCATATGCATACCTTTTGTTACAGTATCTTTCTTTGATGATTTATCTATATGTACATCATTAGAAACAGATCGCATAGGTTTTTCAGCACTTTTCCTAAATCACATAAATCATTGATACACTGCATTATGTAAAGCCACCTTTCATTGTTTGAAATAGTTCCTTGTTTCTCACATAATTTCAAATATTCATGCCAGCATTGTGTAGCATTGCCACCACGGTCAGGATGAGAGAGTGTACCAAGCTCAAACTGCTTAACTTCTTCTGGACTTCCAATTGCAACAACATGAAACTTGGCCCTTGTTATGACAGTATTAAAGACATAAGGATTGAACAGGCTCTTAATATAGGAGGCATTCATTTCATCATCTCCTACTAGCTCAAACAGACTTAAAAAGATAGCTTGAAACTCGTGACCTTTTTATTTTAGAAGCAACAGTATACAACATTATACATGGATAGAGTAGCTCTCACCTTGTATCATAAAAGAAGGCTTAAAGCTAACTTTTCTCACTGTCTCATATTTGTCATAATCAAAGGCCATGTTTCTGATACGATTCAACTGAACAATTAAATTAGAAAATTATGACAAATAAAAATATACCTGCTTCCTTGTTGATGTGATAATGCAAACACCATGTCGAAGATTAAATTTGGGATTGATATGCTTCATCCTTTCCAAGTAACTTCGAACCTCTTCTAAGACAATGCATGCCTCAATCCCTTGCTGATCTGGATCATCATATTTCTTAACTAGCCTTGACTTAGCAGACACAAATTTGTAGCCAGTAGGGCCATTGCATTTCTGAAAATTTTTGTCAGTATTCAGCTCCAAATTTTCATAAAATAGGTTTGGCAAATCTATCAGTGAATTATGTGATCGGTAATTTACTGACAATTTAGTGACATAACGTGTTGCCACTGAACCAATCTCTTCATATTTCATCAACAAACGCTGCAACAAGGAAACATTGAGCCCAAATTTCTTGGCTTCTTCTCCCAGTACCAATATATTAGGGCCAACCTAATAATGTACAGTACACAAATAATTAATTTATATATAAAAGTATAAGTGCTTAATCATACCTGCTGGGTATCCCCTGCCAAAACTATTTTAGCATCTTTAGTAGCTAGAGCAAGCGGTGTGATAGCTTCAGGCTCACGGACCTGAGCTGCCTCATCGAGAAAAAGGTGTGTGAAGAATCCTTCAGGAGAGTAGAGGTGTTGGTGGAGTTTCAGAGACGTGGTATATGTAGCAATTATGATGACGTGACTCATTGTGCGTATATCAGTACTATCCTCGGCAAACTTCTCTGGTGTCATATACATGTCAGCATAAACTCCTTTATTTTCTTGTTTAGTAATTAAAATCACTTTAAAAGGAAGTGGTGTTGACGGAAAAATTTTTTTCTCAATTACACCAAAGTAAGCATTAATAAAGGTTGTAATTGATATTTCGTGGTGAGCAGAAATCAATATTCTAGTAGATTTTTTCTTACTAATGCCATTCATCATTACTTCATATGCAGCACGAGCAAGGATTCGAGTCTTACCAGTACCAAATGGACCATAAAGAATGACAGGAGGAGCAGGTTTGCCAATTGATGGAGATTCAAACGCAATCATCTCTAGAGCTTTCAACTGATGCTTTTTATCTAGCTCCATGCAACGAAAATCAGAATGTTGAGGATCAAATGTAAGGAATGGGTCACCAAAAGAAAAAACATCAGGCAACAGACACTTGAGAACGTACTCGGGAACCTTGACAACAGCATGTTGAAGGTGGTCAAAATACGAATACTTGACTATAAACTGAGCAGAGATTTTTATCTCACTCCCATCTTCAACTTTGGTGCCATTCTTTATTGCTTCAAACAAACTGTTAGATGGATGATCAGCGACTATGTACATGCGATTTTCAAGGCAACTGAAGTTGTAGGTATGTTTGAATGCTATGCATAAATGTGTTGAGCTATCTGGATGTGATAATGAGACATTATCACTTGCTTGTGTAGCGTATTCAATCTTATCATCGGTTAATTTTAAGCCAGAAATATAACCATATCTATACTTATGAAATGGATTTTGAGCAAGAAATTCAGGGACTTTTTTCTGATCATATATTGTGAGCTTGTAATCTACACCATCACACCTATCAAAAAATTATTACATCACTACATTTAGCTAATGTACATACTTTCTTGACAGCTTTTTAATATGTTCATCTTCTTCAAGCCACAGTGCGCTATAGAAATGCTCCTGATAATTACCTGGTGTCAAGTCATTTAAGTGGCTACATGATTTTAACTGTGATGATGTAGGCTGCTTCTTTCGTCTTTCGTCAAACTTTGCTTGCCATGGGACTGGTATTCTTCGTCTTTGTCTGATAACAGTGAGAGATGGTGGTAAACTCTGATCGTGAGGCTTTGACATTGGACTCTGCTTTCTGTATGATCGACTCTGCTTTTCCTCTAGCTTTGAACTATTATTCCACTTTTTATTTTTTGTTGGATTCTGACCATCAGATGATTCTATTATAAAAATTAATCACATTAATGTCACTTTCATAAGTTACCTTCTGGCTGCTTAATCCTGATTCTGAACAAATATTCTAGTATGCCATTAACAAATGGATCATACTCATTGGTTGAATCGTATAGCCCATATATTATATCTTCAAAGCGAACTTTTTTTCTAATCAAATGTTCTAATAGCTTCCTTTTTCTTTCCTGTTTGTCTTTCCCCTCCCCTTTAATATCATCTAATGTGCTTTCCTCAACTTTCATAATTTTTCCAAATTTGTACCAATCCTTTGAAATATGGCCTGCGACTTCATCAACTTCTTCTTGTTCCAGATACATTTGAAGATCTGGAACATCAAGACCTTTTGATAACAGTTTACTTTTCATTCTGGTCAGAAAATCTAAAGGAAATGACACACATAATTATACAGATGCATACTTACTTTCTTTCATTTCATATTCTAGTTGTATTTCCTGCTGCCGCTTTTCTTCCTTGTCCCGCTCTTCCTGTTCTCGCTGCACTTTCTCCAGCTCCTTTTTAATCTCAATCATATCTAAAAAATATTAATCATTGAAGTAAGTAAATATGTAAGTAACATGTACATGTACTGTAAGTGAGTTTCTATTGTAGAGTATAAAAACACACCTTTCTTCAAGCAGTCTAGTGCTTGGTCAGCAATATCAGTTCTGTCAGCATCAC
>NW_003547081.1:0-1795 GCF_000090795.2 Amphimedon queenslandica | reverse complement strand
CATAACTTTGACACCTGGTAAAGGGCCTATAGAAGCATTATGATAATGATTTTGAAGTCTCATGTTCTTACTAATAAATATCTTGGAATCTGGCTTCCAGCAAGTAGCCACAAGAAACAATAAAAATATAGTATACATACATGTAAGACCCATTGAAAATTTCCTCAACACCTTCACTTTTGATGGATTTTTTACAAGTCCACTGTCAATTTTTAACTTTTTGTCACTCACTATAATGATTTAAGTGATGCCACAAATTTATGCACAAAAATTATTATTAAAGCTTACACTTTATTTTTTGGTATTGCCTCATTGACAATTTAGTTTCCAATGCAGCAACTTCATCTTTCTTTGACATTAATTCTTTCAATACTTTTGAATTTTCTACATAATGCTACAGTATGATCACATATACATAAGTTTGTACTTACCATTTTTCAAATCTTCTATCTGCATATCTTTTTTTGCTGATATTAATTTAACTCCCTTCAGTTCTTCTAGCACATCTAATTTTTCTTTTTCCAATTCTTCTAGATTGAACTCAATCAAAGCAAATTTCTCTTCTAAAATTTCTGTTTGTGCTACATAAAATACTTTAATGAATGCTAGTCTTATACATGTATGAGTTACTTGATCTAGTATTGTTCTTTTTAATTCCTCGTCTTTTACCTGACACAAACTCAGAAAAACTACCTTGAAATTTTACTGAGGCTTGTTCTACCTCTATAGAAAATTCTATTATTATTTTTCGTTATTGATGTCAAACCTTGAACTTCGCACTTTAATTTTTTCTTTAGTAGAGTTATCTCTATAATGTGATGATAAAATATTTCAAAACAAAAACTGGGTAACAAGCAAAAAATAATTGCATGGCAAGTTCAATAATACATACAGTACAAGGTTTTATGTACTGTACATGTACTGTAGTTAATATATATCCTTTTTCAGCAGAATCACTTATGTATCAAACAAAATATGAAATCATCTACAATTCTACATGCACATTGTACATTGCAATTTCAGTAATACCAATTTAATTTTCTGAATACATTTCTTCTTTTTGGACAATAGTCATGTGCATGCACATACACATACCTCCACCTCCTCTAGTATCAATCTGTGGCAATACATTTGGTTCCAAATTAGGTATAGAAGCTTCTGCTCTGTCGCCAATACTTTTCCTATCAGTCAATGTATATTACATAAAAATAAGCCATTACTTTTCATTGTGCAGAGTTCCTTGTCTTCTACACAAGGATAGGTATTCATGCCAGCATTTTACTGTGTTATCACTTCGACAAGGATGAGAAAGTGTGTCATTTTCAAATTGTTGAACCTCATTTAGTCTTCCAACCGCAACTACTCGAAATTTGGCCCTCGTGATTACAGTATTAAAGACAAAAGGATTGAATAAACTCTTGACATAAAAGGCATTCAATTCATCATTTTCTATTGGCTCAAACAGGCTTAAGAAAATAGCCTGAAACTCATGACCTACAAGTATATAATGCATGCAGCATAAAAACACTAATATGCTTATCTTTACACCTTGTATCATGAAGGAAGGTTTGAAACTAACTTTTCTTACAGCCTCATACTCTTTATACTTATTTGCCATGTCTCTGATATGATTCAACTGTAAAATTTATAACAATAGACTATAGCTATCATTATAAAACTGTACCTGTTTCCTGGTTGATGCAATGATACAAATCTGCCTTGGATGAAGATTAATCTTCATTTGCTCCATTACTTTTGAATAAGACCGCACTTCTTCTAAGACAATACAGGCTTC
>NW_003547080.1:24224-32204 GCF_000090795.2 Amphimedon queenslandica | reverse complement strand
ATAAAGGGTGGGAGGAATATAGGGAGGAGAGTGGGACGAATAGAGGAAAGAAGAGAGGAAAACCTTGAATAAAATAGTTTTCATGACATAATTGAACACATAAAGAAAATAGAGTCACCTTTGTAATATAACAGCCCAGATTTCTTTACTTTCAAATAAGTAAACCTCACTGAAGAATTATATACATGTAATATAGCTGTCAAATCTATTAAACCTCTTAATGTCACTCTTGAACTCTGAATTAAAGAAAAGAAAGGCAAAGGCCCCTCTCTTAAATACATGTCCATAAAATACCTTTAGCTCCAGGTGGCCCCATACCATTATACTGTTTGCTCTGGTATGGTAACAGACAAAAACGTGGCAGTACAGCAACAGTCTACTTGAAAAGGGGTTACATAAGGCTACCTTATGAGTAGTTCCTTACTTCAGAGAAAACCTTCAGTTAGCTAAAAGACTCATGTGTAAGTTCCACCCTTTATGATCCATAACTTTTGACCAGAAAGTCGTAGTAACATGGAACAAAGAGCTACTTGAAGCTCTGGTTTTGCTAAAACAAATAGACTCCGCTTTGACCCTGTAGCTCCACCACAAGACAGTAAAAAATCAATTTAGAAGGTTGTTATGCACAGTGTCACCATGGCAACCATAAAATTTCAAAATTTCTCTGCGCAAATTAAATGTCCAAGAATAATTCATTTGAAACACCCGTGATGGATATGCACCGGATCCGGAGAGCTAGCTAGCTAGAGGGTGACGTCTAAAGGCGTGGCTCAAATAAAATGGCTGCCAAAGCAACTGGTTAGTATTTTTTGGCTTTTGACTCGTGTGTTGTTGCTATTAGTGTATCATTCAGTTACTGTTACCTCTTGTTATCTATAGACCTTATATCTATAGACTATCAACCAGCGGAAAGATGGGGTCATTACCCTGTAAAGGTAGGAGACTACCTGTACATGTGGGGTGGGTACCCGCCTGATCTCCCTCAAGTACATAATAATGAAGTGAAGAAATCAATGTGTTCCGTGATGGAGGTGTGTGACCTAAGGACTGGTATTTGGGAGCAGAAACCCACCACTGGTGACCCTCCGCTGGGTGTTATTTATTATGCAGCTGCTGCCATTGGAAGGGAAATATTTTATTTTGGCGGCTATTGTAATCATGACAACTGCTGTCATAATAGTTTGTACAGGTAAATCCTAAATGGCAATGATCTGACTAGCGAGACTATATCATTATTTATGTTACCGTAAAGCGGAAAATTTTTGTGGCCCAAAAATTTCTCAGATCTTTTCAAAAATTAATTCTGTGGCTTTAATTTCGTGGTTTTTTACTTTTCGGCCATCTTGAACTGTAGTGAATCGATTTTCGCAGATTTTATTTTCATGGACTTTGAAAAAATATACATACGTATATTATGTTTACTTATACCCTGAAGAAGCCACACATCAAAGAAAAATGTAGGTATAATATATGTCACGTATGCTCCCTAGGGTTGGTATCTAACCCTTTGATGTTTATACTCCCTGGGTGTGGTTGACACTAGACTAGCATTGAATTTTAATTGAAAAAAATATAAAATACAAGTGATAAAATACAATGGTGATTATTATAAAAGCATCAAGTCTAAGACTCTAAGTTACATGTAAGTTGTTTCCTGGCTTATGTGACGAAGAATTACCGAGAGAAGCAACTGGATTGTAGGTTGGTACGGCTTATCGCTCTTGTTACGAGTTTCATTTGTATAAACACACGGCCAGTAACTCCTTTGAACAGTTGGGACTTGAGAGTAAGTTAATTCAGTCTTCTCAGTGGACTGAGTAGTGGCTGGTGACAAGTACTGTCCGTCTTCTTGCTGTTTTTGGCCATTTGCATTTTGCCATATTGCTAAAGACCTCTTCAGACACAGTAGCAAATCTTTCCTCCTGTCTCCTGCCTTTAATGGACTAAGGAACCCTGTGTTTCCTTGATGGATATGGATCTTTGTTCTCCTTGTTCTTGGCCATTTTGAATTGCTTCTGCCATGTGACCCTACTGCGCATGCTCAGTACGTTTCAGACACGTGTTCCATATAAATTTGAGGTGTAGCTTCCTCAGAAAATAGATTTAATATACCACGCCAGTTTGGTGTTTATGGCTTATATACCTCACCAGCGTGGTATATCATATACATACATACATGTATTATATATTATGTTTATACAGATAAACATACATGTAATAGTTACTCATAAATATTATATATTATTTTATACAGTTTTAATGTTGATACCTTTAACTGGAAGGAACTCTCTCCTACTACATCTCGTCATGGTCCTATGAAGAAGAGCTACTGTGACATGATAGCAATAAAAGTAAACGGTAAGGACTATCTTGTAGTAATTGGAGGAGCTGGACCACTTTCTAATAATACACCAAAACAACCTGGTGCCCAGTACAGTAGTGAAAGATGCAATGAGATCCATTTCTATAAACTCTCAACAGGTCAGAGCACATACAGTTTATATTAATATAATGAATTATTGTTTGGTGGTTCTCCACTCAGACTGGTTGCATTAAGAATTGCTTGCTTGTTGGCCTCGCCTACGCAAGGTACAGGTACTTGTTGTGTCTGTCTGTCTTTTATTCATTCTGTACAACTGAAAATTATCTTTAAAAAACTGTAACTTTAGCACAGCGTGTTACAAGCTAGCTTCTAGATCTTCCTTTTTGACCTGGAAAAGTCTTGCTTAACTGTTTTGTGTTGCTCAAATACCGTATAGCAGGTTTATTTTGAGGATAACAAATTTCGCGAATTTCCCAGATTTTTCAAGATTCGCAAAATTAAATCCCTTGAAAATCAATTGAATATGGTACAAGATGGCAGAATAGTGAAAATTCACGAAAATTAATTCTGTGACCTTCCGGATACTGGTCATTTGCAAAATTTATTATCCTCGAATAAAACCCGCTATACGGTATAAGCGCTAGGTACAAGAAGCTTCAAAGTAAGAAAATTGAGTATTTGAGTCAAGTTCCATTCTGTTAGAGATTGCTGCATTTGCTGGTAGCATTTTCCAGTAGATTAGAACATGGCCTTCAAAAAATATGAACAGAATTCTTTAAATTTTACCTGGTGAAGAGTTATACTAGTCCTGGTTCTGGTTTGTGAAGCACTGGAGCCACAACCTACTGGACTATAGGTACTAAAGTACCTATACTATCTCAAATACATGAAGGCAACAACTTTCTGTCAGCAAGTTTATCATATATTGCTGATTAGTAAAGAAAAGTTAAGCTTCTTTCTCACATCGTCTTCTTGCTGCCATCATTGCAGTTGATGATGTAATCATGTGCCACACCTTTCAAGCTACATGTACATGCATGGGATGGGCTGGAGCTGTGTGCTGCAGTGCTGCTACTTCTGCAGGTATTCAAGAGCAAGTGCAACTGCAGGAAGCTATGTTGAGCAGACTCTTTTCATGCCAAAGTTCTTGTAATGTTGGTATCAAACAGCTATTGCAGCAAGGCCATGCACCATAACAGCTATAGGACCTAGGGGCGAGGCCACGCACCGTAAGTGTCTCGTTTGTTCATGGTTGTCAATCCTGATTATTTGATAATATGATCAAAGAAATATCAACTAGTTTGCTCTACCCAATGCATTCCATTCACACTAATTATTATTATTGATATTTTTAGGACAATGGATATCACCAACTGTCACTGGAGATAGACCACCTCCTATTTATGACTTCACTTTAACATCAATTAATAATTCCAGTGCTATATTATTTGGAGGTGGCACTGCTAATGGATCTAGTAACAATGTATATATTCTTAATTTTACTGATAAATTAGCGGTGAGTATATTATTTGTATAATTACATTAATTAATAATGTATTGTATGTGTGTATTATTATTCATAACACTGAGTGTGTGGGTGTGGTATATGATAATTATTTTTATTTTATTAATTTAGAATTGTTCCAAGTTATCTAATCCTGGAGGATCAGTACAATGGCCTAAGGAAAGGTGTGCTCATTCCAGTGTATTGATTAACACTAGCTCAGGACCACACCTACTAGTGATGGGTGGATATGGTACTAATGATATTTGGATATTTGATATTAACAATAAATCATGGAAGGAACTGGTAAGTACTTAATATAATAGCAATACATCATAACTGGTTATTATTATGTACTAGTAATCAAGTATTGTACTTACATGTATATTGTAAATACCGTAGGTCGGGTTATATTTGCGGCTCCTAATATTTGCGATTTTTTCCCACGGCTAGCAATTACCATAGCAACTAGATGCTATTTTAATTGAAAACTTCACGTTATTGAAGCACAGCACCAGGTTGCAGTGCTCTTGAGCTGTTATTCTTCTTGCTGTTACCAAGAGTAGATAATATTTTAGGGAGAGTGTCTAACTGCCCTATACTGCATGAAATGCGCGTACAGTTTACTCTCACCTATTTAGCAAATGCTCTTTGAAGCCAAATGGCACTAGCAATTCTAGCATTTTGGATCCAGAACCAGAACGAAAATAGCATTGGTAGGTGTGTTATCAATAGTCAAAACCCCGCCCAACACCACATGCAAAATGGATGAGCTTTTCATGGAAGAAGAAACTGCTTACAGTCCAGACAATGATGGTGTACAAGACTGCAGCACTTCAGCTGAAAAGCCACAAAAAAGAAAGAGGACTAGAGAGTCAAGTGGCCAGCAGGAGGATGATCAAACATGTCTCTGTGAGATAGTATCAAGCATCTCCCTCCATTATAAACATGCCTATTACACACATAAGTAGTTATCTTAATGCTTTCATCATAAAGATCTTCCAGCATAAAGTCAGAGAAGTCATCAGAGACCAAGTCATTACTTGAAGCCGCCATTTTACGTGGTCACGTGACTGATGGTTAATTTTATTAAACGTATAACTATTAATAATAAATATTAAGTTTAATTTTTTGAAACTCCATTCTCTGGTGTAAATGAGCTAATGGAAGTAAACTAAAGAATACGGGAATGACCTGAAAAACTGTATGCACACATATTTCATGCAGTATAGGGCAGTTAGACACTCTCCCTAAAATATTATCTAATCTTGCTGTTACTAATCCTTGGACTCTTCGAAACTGCTTTAGCCAGTTCTTTTCAGAAATACTCTACTCACTCTGCCTTGCTGTGTCTTGGAATCTCCACCCATTCTAGTTAGTGTTTATTGATTTGGGTGTGGTTTATAATCATGACCGACCGACCACCACTGATTTTGCAGCAAAGAGCTTGAAGGTCTATACAAGGAGATAACAGATAGAGAACTAGAGTCTGGATGGCTCCACTAAAACTGCTCAAGAATAGCTGATTAGCTGCTGAACACTATAAATGTATAAACACGTGGTTAATTGTCATAGCAACAATCAATTGGTTTCCATGGTATTTAATTGAACTTCTTTATTAGTTTTTATCACCGCGAATATTAGCAGCCGCGAATATAACCCGACCTACGGTAATTAATAATTACTGCACTATACTGTATACCATGAAATTTTTGCAACAAAAAATTTTGTGAATTTTCAATTTTGTCATTTTTGCTCTGTCGCAAAAATTAAAGTTCTACAGCTCCATTACTATGTGGTGCAGTTTGTAAGCTATTTGTAAAAATTTATTCATGAAATCTGAGATTTGCAAAAAAATTTTTGTCACATAAATTTCATGGTATATGGTATTAATTTAGGGCGTGGCTTATAGTTTGTGGGTTTGGTTTGTAAATATACATGTATAATACAGTACAGTAATGAGGAATAGAATATAATAATACACTAAAAACAAAATCATTACTAATATTTAATCTATTAATTACTGTATATTTCTTCTATTATAGTTTAATATATCAAAGAATGTCACTGATAGACAGTATCATTCTCTCTCAGTTTGGAGTGTGACTGCAACCACTAACTGGATAATTGTGTTTGGAGGAAAGAGAGGCTATTTTAATGTAACAGTCTTAAGTGATCCAGCAGTTATTGAATTCAGTGAGCACATGTAAATACAAGTGTATTGAATATACATGTACATAATTTTTATATACCATATAGCCGGAAAATTTGGCAAAGAATTAAATTTGATAGATTGGTGGTTCAAAATAAAACCGCCAATATTGTATAACTGCCAATAATAATTGCAATGAAGGGCGGATTCCGTCATGAGCACGTGATACTAAAGAATGCCAAAATAGCAGTATTTCTCACTATTTCAGTCAAGACTGTGGGCAAGGATTGCCAAGGGGTAGTTTCAAACTGCGAAATCAAGAGACTGCCAATATTGTATTTAGGCAATTTTGATGCAAAACTGCCAATTTAAAGTTTTAGACCGCCAAATTTTCTGGCTATACGGTATTGAACATATACAATAATTATAGAGTAAAATATAGCCTTTTGTTTTGTTAACTGACATATTATAATTATACATGTACATGTACATGTGTATGTACTGTCATTAATTCAACTATTGTGTTACTGTATAGGATATACTAGTAATAATGATTGGTCTACTAGTATAATACCTCTGGACCAGTATCAAGAGAAACTACAAGAAAGGAGAAGAGAATGGAAAGCATCTCAACCTGTTCAACCTGAGGATAGAAGAGAAGACCGTCTGAGACGTGTACTACAAAAAAGGAAAAGGGAACTACAGGAGGAGAGAAGAGAAAAGGAAGAAGTTAGAAACAGACTACAGCAACAACTTCAAGGAAAAGAACGACAACTTCAACAAGCACAGCAACAAAGACAAGAAAGAAAGAGGGAAATTCAACAGGCCAGGGAAAAAGAGAGGCAGGCCAGAGAACGAGAGCAGGATCTTCAACAACAGCTTCAAGAAAAGGAGAGGCAACTTCAACAAGCACAGCAAGAAAGAGAGAGGGAAATTCAACAGGCCAGAAAACGAGACCAGAATCTTCAACGACAGCTTCAAGAAAAGGAGAGGCAACTTCAACAAGCACAGCAACAAGGGCAAGAAAGGGAGAAGGAAATTCAAGAGGGCAGAGAACGAGAACAGGATCTTCAGAGGCAATTTCAACAAGCACAGCAGCAACTTCGATCAAGAGAGAGAGAGTCTCAAGAAAGAGAGCAACAGCTTCAAGGAAAGGAGAGACAACTTCAGCAAGTACAGCAAGAAAGAGAGAGGGAAATTCTACTGGCCAGAGAACAAGAGCAGGATTTACAGAGGCAACTTAGGGAATCTCAAGAAAGAGAGCGACAGCTTCAAAGGCAAGTAGAAGAAGGTGGCCAGCAAAGAGAACAGGATCTTCAACGACAGCTTCAAGAAAGAGAGCAACAGCTTGAGGAAAGAGAGAGAGAGTTCCAAGAAAGAGAGAGACAACTTGAAGAGCAGATACAAGTGGCAGAGTCTTCCTGGGTAGTGAATAGAAGAGAGATTACAATGACAGAGGTAGTCCTTGGTAAAGGAGGATGGGGAGAGGTCAAAGTGGTTCATTTTCGTGGTCTGAAAGTTGCTGCAAAGTGTCTCTACGAAGTCATCATCTCTCCTTATAACATTGGGACATTCTCTCGGGAAATGAATATTGCTTCTAAAATACGTCATCCTAACCTCCTTCAGTTCATAGGAGCGACTACAGAGGGTAATGCAATCATCCTGACAGAGCTAATGCCGACGAGCCTAAGAATGGAATTAGAGAGTGGAGGAGTGGCCTATCCTGCGATACTGAGCATCAGTTTAGATGTAGCCTGTGCTCTCAATTACCTTCATCTCTTCAAGCCTCATCCTATACTACATAGAGATGTCAGCAGTGCTAATGTACTCCTTCAACCAATGGGAGGGTATGGTTATTGTTGGAAGGCTAAAGTATCTGATTATGGTACAGTTAGTCTCCAGCCTCTTGCTAAAACAAGCAATCCTGGTAATCCTGTCTATTCAGCTCCAGAATCTCCCTACCCAAATCAACATTCTCCTGCAATGGATGTCTTCAGTTAT
>NW_003547080.1:20115-22036 GCF_000090795.2 Amphimedon queenslandica | reverse complement strand
TCATAAAAGTGCAGCTGATGCCATCTCATCAATGAACCTGTTTGATCTGGGGGGACAGTTCCTGAGGGTGGGATGGGTAAGCCCCTAGTAATTAGTATAATAATTAACTAGTAAAAGGCAGATTTAGTTAATGTATATAATGGGTACTTAAATGTATTAGCTTTACATTGGTAAAAGTGTCTTTAATTATGAATGTATAATCATTTATTTATTTAAATAATATAATAATAGTAAAGGTTGCTTATAAATAACTGGCCTTAGTTGCTAATACATTGTAGTTGTAATAAGTTAGTAGACAATATGTACATGTATTTTAATTATTTTGTAATTCTGATCAAACCTTTTCAATTCATATTTTATTTATTATTATTTTTATTTGTTGTGTAGGCGTTGACCCCTCCCCTTCCTCTCTTCCCTCCTAATGCTGCTCCAGTCCTCCCTAGTCTCCTAACCTCAGCTGCTCTGGGCTACTCCTCAAGTCAAAATAAAGACCCTAACCTTTGTATTGTGGACGGTAAGAGAAAGAGGGAAGGGATTCTTTGTATGTACATGTACATGTATACGTAATTTTTGATGAAAATTGATCAAGGATCCTGTACTATATAGTACAGGGACTTTGGGCTGATTTTTAGCAACTTTAAAATTTCGTAAAAATTTTGAATTTGATTGGAATTAGCTCCAACTTGCTACGCAACACAAAAACATGTATATGTATCAGGAGAAAATTTAAAAACGGAGAATTCTCTACTTTTCATTTTTGACGAAATTTGACCAAAATCCCTGTACTATTAGTAACGCGGTAGCGTTACTAAGTAGGATTCACCCCCAAACAAAATGGCTGCCACGACTTTTGCAGCCTTGCTATACCGGGAAAACGAGCTCCTATGCTTACCAGACTTCTTAGAGGACCTTATCTTGACCAGAGGACTCCAATGGTACCACTAGCGTGGCTCTAGACCTTGTCTAAGCGAAAAGTCAAAAATCGGCGAACCGGCCGTTTTGTTCAGCCACCTTTTTTCATCTTCATCATCATCATCTTCATAATCAAGTCCTGTCAATCCAGTTGTCGGTGTGTATCTCAGTATCAGTTGGTGCTACAAGAATAATTCTTACACCAATCTACTCCAACAGTCTATGCGCAGGTCCATGTCCCATCAGCTTCATTCTTCAAGTAAGGAAAAAGTGATACTGTGACTGCTGGATCGAGCCATCTTAGCTACATGCCGCCATTTTGTTAATTAAAGAAGCTTGCCATGTGCTCCAAAATTTGGGTGTGGTCGCGCATGCTCAGATGCAGATCTGCAGCTCTGGAAGAAGCAATTTATTTTTTACCAAGCTATGCTTGGAATCAACTTACTGGCAGTTACTGCAATACTTTAGTGGAGGTTTCCAGCTAAAAGAAGGTATTGGTTTTACATGTTACTGTTTTATCAAGTGTGTTATTTTATTTTATTTAAAAAAAACAAACAATTAATTAATGTTATGACTTATGATATGCAATGATAATTATGAACTTGACAACAGCCTGGAAGAACAGGAATAGCAGAGAAGATGGACACTCTTAGCTCACAGATTCTTGAACAAGGACTTGTGTCAAGACTAGTATTAGTTTCACTTGTCATCAGTATAGTTGATATTCCTTCAGCATGTCTATTCAATGCTGTCTCTCATAAATGTTATAACAATGATAATAATAATAAAGAAAATTATTGTTTGTGTAAAATCAACAAGTATCACAATTGCAACTAAAGAAATACTATAAATATTATTAAAAAAATCAACACAAACAAGAACATAAAAAATTTAAAAAAAAACAAGATGAAGTAGGACTCCGAACAACCAACGAAAATACGAAATATTATAAAAAAATCAACACAAACAAGAACATAAAAAATTTAAAAAAACAAGAATGAAGTAGGAT
>NW_003547080.1:17237-19224 GCF_000090795.2 Amphimedon queenslandica | reverse complement strand
GATGCTTTGCGAGTTAAAGAAAGAAAAGTCATGCACATTTCTTTGAAAGAAGTATGGGATAGGTCGGTCTACTGTATTCTGTACTGTATTTCGCTTACTGTATAGTGGGAAAAGTTGGCAGCACTTTATTTTGGCGATTTTGCTTTAAAAATTAATCGGCGGTTTTTAATTTGGCAATTTTTGTGTACACGTGCATTACTGAGCATGTGCATTAATGATTGGTGATTCTGCTTGCAAACCGCCAATTGCCAAAATAAAACTCTGCCAACTTTTCCCACTATACGGTATTCTAAAAGTGCGCAAAGGTGTTCGGATAATGGAGGACATACTGTATTATTATTAATTATTATTAGATTATTACTAATAAATACCAATAATATTAATTCGATCTTCTTTTTTATTATAGGTTAATATACCAGACAATGTCACTGAGAGATATTCTCATTCTCTCTCAGTTTGGAGTGTGACTCCAACCACTAACTGGATAATTGTGTTTGGAGGAAAGAGGAACTTTTCAACAATCATAAGTGATCCAGCAGTTATTGAACTCAGTGAGTACATGTACATGTAGATTTGCTTATTAACTAACTCAAATAATTGATTATAATAATTATTGTGTTACTGTATAGGATATACTAGTAATAATGATTGGTCTACTAGTATAATACCTCTGGACCAGTATCAAGAGAAACTACAAGAAAGGAGAAGAGAATGGGAAGCATCTCAACCTGTTCAACCTGAGGATAGAAGAGAATCTCACTGAACATTGCATGTCTGCTACAGACAAATTGCATCCAGCAAATGTCTGTAAAATGATTATTTCAATACTATTATAAATTACTTTTATTTTTGAGTTTTAAAATTAATTTTTGACAATGTTAACATAGATATTAGAGTAAATGAAAGGGATTGGAAACTTCCCTGTTGCTACATTGACTTTGTACATTGCTAGGCATGGATGCGGGTTACTCCTTTTTTTAGTAACGGCTGCTGACTTTTAGCAAGAAAGCGTCTTGTTTGTGACCTGTCAAAGGCTGTCATTAGTCAGTAGTGTCATTATTTGTCCAGATTTATATGAATCAAAGCATTTCATTTACTCTAATATCTATGGTTAATAATTAATGCCTTTGCCACACCTTCATATTCTGAAGTCATAGAATTAGATCGTTGTCGCGTTACCTCGGTTACCTCCAAACAATTACAAAATGGCAGCCAAAGCACCAGGTCGGCAGTATTTTTGTTTATACTCGATTATGACTCGTGTGTTGTTACTATTAGTGTATCATTCAGTTACTGTTACATCTTGTTATCTATAGACTATCAACCAGGGAAGAGGTATGGACACTCCACTGTACGGGTAGGAGACTACCTGTACATGTGGGGAGGGGAGCAGCCTAATCTCCCTAGAGTACATAATAATGAAAAGAAGAAATCAATGTGTTCTGTGATGGAGGTGTGTCACCTAAGGACTGGTAGGTGGGAGCAGAAACCCACCACTGGTAACCCTCCACTGGGTGTTATTGGCTATGCAGCTGCTACCATTGGAAGGGAAATATTTTATTTTGGAGGTTGGTGTGGTCAGCCTTACTGTAATCATGATAGTTTGTACAGGTAAACATGATAGCTTATGATAAGTATTATCCATATAGACCCAAAGTTATGCAGAGTTCCAATGGCTGATGTGCAAAGTATAGAGCTGTTTTGCCAAAAAAAATTTTGTGCTGAAATGAAATGAGAGGCTTCATATCAACTGTTCTTTACTATAGCGAAGACATAAAATGTCTGGGAGAGCCAGAATGATCAGTTTTGACTCTTTGTCACAGCCCAAAGAGGAAAGCAGGCTCATACAACAAGAGTATTGTGATATACTTCCTAGTGATAGTAATCTTGATAATTTTAATGATAAACAACTCAAAAAATGATCAAAACAACAAAGACAAATAACAACCGACAAAATGTTACAAAAATCACTTCGTTAAATACAATA
>NW_003547080.1:14008-15667 GCF_000090795.2 Amphimedon queenslandica | reverse complement strand
TAATGAAAGGAGTGACAATGTATATATTCTAAATTTTACTGATACATCAGTGGTGAGTGTATTATTAGTATAATTACATTAATTATTAATTAATAATGTATTGTATGTGTGTATTGCCGTAGGGCAACTTTTTTTCGAGAGCTGTGAATTTTGTGGATTTCGCAATTTTTTCAAGATTCGCGAAAATCACTTCTGCAAAAATCAAATTAATACAGTACAAGATGGCAGACAGCATAAATTTGCGAAAATTAAATCCGCAAAATTAAAATCCACGAAACCTATAGCCCTCGAAAAAAGGTGCCCTATAGTATTTTTCACAGCACTGAGTGTGTGGGTGTGGTTTATGATAATTAAACTTTATTTTATTCTTTTAGAATTGTTCAAAGTTATCTAATCCTGGAGGATCAGTACAATGGCCTAAGAAAAGATGTGCTCATTCCAGTGTATTGATTAACACTAGCTCAGGACCACACCTACTATTGGTGGGTGGGTATTTTACTTCTGATATTTGGATATTTGATATTAACAATGAATTATGGAAGGAACTGGTAAGTATATTATCCCTTGTGAAAAATCCCAGCAAGATTCTTGTTAAGTTTCTTTAAAAATCTTAACAAGATTCTTGCTAATATTTCACAAGATTTTACCTGATTTTGAAACAAGGATTATGTAAGATAGTGTTAGATCTTGCTATCAAAATGTAAGCAAGATCTTACAGGATCTTTCTCAAGATCTTACCAAATTCTTAGAAGATCACAGCAAGATCTTACCTTAAGATCACAGCAAGATCTTACCTGATTTTGAAACAAAGAACATGAAAGATATCATGGGATCTTGCTTTATCAAGATTTTAAAATATTAGCTGAGTTCTTACATTAAGTTTCAGCTTATGAAAAATAGATGTAACAGTAAGATCTGAGCAAGATCTTACAGTAAGATCTGAGCAAGATCTTACATTGCATAAATGAATTACTTAATGATGTGAACTTCATTAACTTTTTGACTTAATTATGCTGAAATTTTACTTTCTTTATATACTGCCATTATCGTAAAGGCTATCGTGGGTTGTCTACCACTTCCTGTGACGTCATGCAATTTGTAAGATCTTTCAAGATCTTTTATGACTTAATGAGTGATCTTATGTGTCGTGTGATCATGGATGATTCTTCAAGATCATAAACTTACTAGATTTTGTAAGATCTTATTAGATTTCAATTTAACAAGATCATCTTAGTTCTTACAAGGTGTGGTATTACAAGATTTAAGTGAGGCATGATCTTACATTTTCTGACATATTCCTTTATTCATAAGATCTTTAAAATTCTTACAAGAATTATAGTTATGATAGATCTCACAAGATCTGACAGGTTGTTCAAATCTTATCAAATCTTAAATAAGAATTTGCAAGAATTTCTGTGTTAAGATTTTACAAGATTACTATCTTATGTTTTCTTGTATAATCATGTGAAATCATGAAAAACCTTATAAGATCTTGCTGGGATTTTTCACAAGGGATAATATAATAACAATACATCATAACTGGTTATTATTATGTACTAGTAATCAAGTATTGTACTTATGTATGTTATACTATATAATGTAAACATTGAAAGAATACATTAAATTGTACATCATCAAATTTCAGTTGAAAAAAATTTT
>NW_003547080.1:11286-13998 GCF_000090795.2 Amphimedon queenslandica | reverse complement strand
TTGAAAAAAATTTTTTAATTGATTTAAAATTTTTATGAATTTAAAATTTTACTGGAAAAAAGGATTTTGCACATAAAAACTTATCGTTATAGAATCATTTTCTATAAAAAAGTAAACAATATACCGGTACAAAAAAATGCATGAATAATAATGAAATTAATTATTGTTAATATTTTAGTCTATAAATTAATTATGTTTCTTCCGTTATAGGATAATGTACAAAACAGTGTCACTAAAAGATGGTATCATTCTCTCTCAGTTTGGAGTGTGACTCCAACCACTAACTGGATAATTGTGTTTGGAGGAAAGAGAATCCTTTTGACACCAATAAGTGATCCAGCAGTTATTGAACTCAGTGAGTACATGTAAATACAAATGTATTGAATATAACACGATTTGTACATATTGCTTGTAGTATGGTGTGCAGGGGCGTATCCAGCAGGGGCTGAGGGGGGCTTGAGCACCCCCCTCATGGCTGGGCTCAGAAAAAAATTGATCAAATCCTGTACTTTTGCATCACTACCAAGCCTCTTAACAAAGTTATATAGCCCCCTGATCATTATTTCAGCAGTTTCCAGTGCTTTAAGGAGCAATCAGAAGTTGTCAGAAGTACTAGATGCTTGAAATAATTTTGACCCCACCCGTAATTCACAAAAATGAAGGAAAACGCTGTTTTACCGCCGCAAAAAGGGGTGTGGCCAAAATTGCGGTGTGCTTTGCGTGCCCTCAACCCCCCTTTCCCCATTTCTGGATACGCCCCTGGTGTGTGGGCGGATCAAAGATGCCGCCAAGTGCTATAACTTCCAATGACACGCATGGTAGGAAAATGTAGCACTGTGTGGAATACAGGGGCGTATCCAGGGAGGGTGCTTGAGCACCCCCTTATGGCTGGGCTCAGAAAAAATTACTAGGAAGTTCTGGACTCTTGCATCACTACCAAGCCTCTTATTAAAGTTATCTAGAACCCTGATTATGATTTCAGCAGTTTCCAGTCCTTCAAAGAGTCATCAAAAGTACCAGTATGCGAACCAGTCATAGAAATGATCTTGACCCCACCCGTAATTGACGAAAAATGAAGAAAAACACCGTTTTAACCCCTTAAAAGTGGGCGTGGTCAAAATCGCAGCGCGCTTCGCGCACCTCTTAATTTCCCCCCTCCACTGCCTTCTGTACCCCAGCACCCCCCTTTCCAAATTCCTAGATACGCCCCTGGAATATATAGTACTGCACAGTATAATATGTATGGGCTTTCCTGTTAACCACAAGCTTTGATAGAGGCAAATCACAGCCACAGCTACATACACTATACATGTAACAATAATAATAGTGATAAATGAGATCTGATCGTCTTGTGCTGGCCACCTGCGTGACTTTTGAAATTTCATTTGATCCACCCACGCACCACTACAAACCAATCAAAGCACTGTTGATTCGTAGATTATGAAAATTATTGCACTCGTGACGGTCTCGACGAAAATGTAGCACTTGGCTTCGCCTCGTGCTACATTTATCACTACTCTCAACAGTGCTTTAACTAATACATATAACAATGACTATAGCATAGCCTTTGATCAGACATCACACATGTATAAATGATACTCATGTATATACATGAGAAAGTGCTGAAAAAGTAGATAAATGTAGATATATGATTTGCCATAGCAGTACATGAAATATTGCTCTTGTATTTACTATTAATGTCATTAAGTAATTCTTAACATTAATAACTAGTATTAAATTTGCTACTAATTACACTTCAGTCACTATTAGTGCCTACTCACCCTTTTCTGCTTACCTCATTGAATGCTTAGTCTTTTTTAAAATAAAAGTTAATATATTTAGTACAGTTATTCATCAGTTTATGTTCTCATGTACATGTACAGTACTTGTTATTAATTCAACTATTGTGTTACTGTATAGGATATACTAGTAATAATGATTGGTCTACTAGTATAATACCTCTGGGCCAGTATCAAGAGAAACTACAAGAAAGGAGAAGAGAATGGGAAGCATCTCAACCTGTTCAACCTGAGGATAGAAGAGAAATAGACCGTCTGACACGTGTACTACAAGAAAGGGAAAGGGAACTAGAGGAGGAGAGAAGAGAAAAGGAACAAGTTAGAGACAGACTACAGCAACAACTTCAAGAAGCACAGCAACAAGGACAAGAAAGAGAGAGGCAAGCCAGAGAACAAGTCCAGGATCTTCAACGACAGCTTCAAGAAAGAGAGCAACAGCTTGAGGAAAGAGAGAGAGAGTTCCAAGAAAGAGAGAGACAACTTGAAGAGCAGATACAAGTGGCAGAGTCTTCCTGGGTAGTGAATAGAAGAGAGATTAGAATGACAGAGGTAGTCCTTGGTGAAGGAGGATGGGCAGAGGTGAAAGTGGCTGATTTTCGTGGTCTGAAGGTTGCTGCAAAGTCTCTCTATAAACTTATCATCTCTCCTTATAACATTGGGACATTCTCTCGGGAAATGAATATTGCTTCTAAAATACGTCATCCTAACCTCCTTCAGTTCATAGGAGCGACTACAGAGGGTAATCCAATCATCCTGACAGAGCTAATGCCGACGAGCCTAAGAAAGGAATTAGAGAGTGGAGGAGTGGCCTATCCTGCGATACTGAGCATCAGTTTAGATGTAGCCTGTGCTCTCAATTACCTTCATCTCTTCAAGCCTCATCCTATGCTACATAGAGATGTCAGCAGTGCTA
>NW_003547080.1:7817-9032 GCF_000090795.2 Amphimedon queenslandica | reverse complement strand
GCTTTTTTGGTTACAAAATTCCTAAGTTCAGAATTTATTTCATTTTCTGCATCATACTATCGATTAATTATTAATTTCAATATTATGTTTAAAATTATTTAAAATTAATTTTTTTCTTTCTTTCAGTGTTTTTGAGGCGTTTGGTAAGATCAAGAAAGTCGAGCTAGCCCCAGACACGGCCCCAGGGAAGCACAGGGGGTGGGGCTTCATTGATTACGAGAATCATAAAAGTGCAGCTGATGCCATCTCATCAATGAACCTGTTTGATCTGGGGGGACAGTTCCTGAGGGTGGGACGGGTAAGCCCCTAGTAATTAGTATAATAATTAACTAGTAAAAAGTAGATTTAGTTAATGTAACAGGTACTTAAATGTAATAGCTTTACATTGGTAAAAAGTGTCTTTAATTATATTTATTTATTTATTTTAAATATAATAATATTAGTAAAGGTTGCTTATAGATAACTGTCCTTTGTTGCTAATAGTTATAACTAGACGAATGTAAAACATTAAAGGGGCGAGCCTAAGCAAGCTATAGATTATGTGCTGTATGAGCTATATGTATGAGCTAGCAAAGCAATTGCACATGTCAGTTTAAATTCAGTATCTTAATTGTAGTCATCTTGCTTAAATTAAAGTTATCTTGCTTATAGTTAGAAGCAGTCACTGAACAAATCATGTTTGAAGATTGTATACATGTATCTGCTTTGTTAACCTAGGCTTGCTCCTAGAGAAGAAACATCACCTAGAATAGATCTCATGATGCATGCAGCTAGCAGTACAGTACATGCAGCTAGCAGTACAGTACATGCAGCTTTCTCACTTACATTCACCTTAGCAGAATCTTTTATACCAAGGAAAAGACTGTATATCTGCTTTCCCAACTTTTATTCTTGCTAGAGAAGTTTCAGACAGCAGTTTGGCCTTATCTAGCTGACCATTTCCTGCAAGAAAAGCTCAGACTTGTTTGTGGCCGCCATTTTATTATTGTGACCACACCCGCTTTTAATGTAGATTAGGCTATTTAACTTTAATAATAGTTAGACAGTCTGCCCGTACAAACAAACGCTTTCTCGCCTTAGTGGGGCAAGCTCAGGCTCGCCCCAATAAGTTAGTAGTCAGACAATACATGTACATATGTATCTTAATAATTTTTTAATTCTAATCAAACCTTTTTAATTCATATTTTATTTATTATTTTTATTTTTGTTTTGTAG
>NW_003547080.1:4899-7224 GCF_000090795.2 Amphimedon queenslandica | reverse complement strand
TCCAGGTATGGTACTGTTAATAAAGTACTGATATACCAGGAGAAGCAAGGGCTGGAGACTGATGCTGATATTATTGTCAAGATATTTGTTGTGTTTGCTAAACCAACAGGTAACAAGAAATACTACATGTTCACTGTACATGTACATGTACATGTATAGTGTTTAATAATTGTATTTGCATACCTGCACACTAAGTTAAGTTTAATAAGATTTTGATGATTTTTACACCGTATAGCTTGATATTTTCTTGGGTCGGATATTTTCGTGGTTTGCTCCTAGTGGGGCAATTTGTGGTTTAATTTTCGTGGTTGACAGTTTACATAGCCTGTAAGGGGATGGCACTTCAATGATTTCGTGGGTTTAAATTTCGTGGGCAGCCCATAACCACGAAAATCACGAAATTTACATTCCACGAAAATTTCAAGCTATACGGCATCTTAAAACTCCTAAAATTTCAACTCTGCTTTTGTATGGTTGACTTTTGGATCATTGCAAATGGCTCAGATTTTGCCAAATCCTACTTGCCAAGTTTTATTTGGAAAGCAAAGAAGGAAATAGTCGAAATTAATTAAATAATAATTTAATAATAACTGCTTCTTTTTTGTTCTGTAGAAGCTGAGAGTACTGTCAAGTCACTAAATGGGAGGTGGTTCGGTGGTCGTGTTATAACGGCAGAGCTCTACGATCAAGCGAAATTTGATGCTAACGACCTTTCACACTGAAAGACTGTCAAAATCAAGAAAGAAGAGAATTAAAATCTCTCTTCTTCTCATCAAATTGTCTCCTTGACATTTTACAAATGGATTGATACACACATATGTACAAAACAGACTTGTGAAATACCTCTCTCTCTCTATCTTTTTTTCTCTTTTTTATAAAATTTTAAAATGTAGTAAGAATTAATTAATTTGGAGCCATTACTTTGTGTGGTCAAACATTAATGTTTGAGTATACGGGAATATCCGGAAATCACGAGCATTCAGTATGAGGGAGACCATGGCTATGGAAGAGGAAAGTGTTTGCTCTTTCTCCTCTTGCGTGAGGTATTCCTCAAAAGGGACCATATTCTCCTCCATCTTTAACCTCCTCACGACTTGTATTGGTGCTGGAACCCTCGCCCTACCTTACGCTTTCAGTCAAGGCGGCCTAATTTACAGCAGCATAGTCTTCTTCATGGTCATGGTAATGGCTATCCTGGTCGGGTTTCTTCTCTACGATGCTAAGAAGTACTCGCACGAGATCTGCCCGGGGCTGGAGGTGAAGGGATACGAGGACTTGGCAGAAGGCTCGTTCGGTGCTGTTGGAAGAGTAAGAAAACTGTACTATACAAACTGCAATAATGAATACTGTTCATGTATGCCATTGCATCTTACATTGTATGTACATGGTCTGATTAAATTTTGGCACCTTTGATACCTTTGATCTTTATGATTGTACGATTGTCTTATCTCTTTCTTTTGAAGGATGTCCTGTAGCAGTTAGTTTTGTAAAGTACCATACATGTACATGTGCTTGTACTTGGATGATTTATAGATTCAAGTTAGCAGTTTTAAGATGACGAATTGATCTGTTGGTTAGCTGAAATTTCCTTTAAAATTTCCCTCTTAATGGACTTACCTTGCACATGTATTTTAGAGAGAAGTAACAAATGTTGCACCATGTAGTAATTGTTGATAAATTGTTACTGAGATGTGAATTAGATTAACCAATAAACAACTAGCTTATTGTTAATGAATCCTAATATGTAATTATCATGCAGTGTGATTCTTGGTTTTTATTACATATACACATGTACATGTACATCATAGTTCTGCCTATGGTGGTTGGGGGTGGTCGGGACAACCACCTCAACAAATGAACCAACCAGTTCATCACTTAGACCAACCATCCAATTAATACTAATAACCATACATAAAGCATGATATTGTAGTCTACTAGTATGGTGTACATAAATTTAAAAGGAACAATATTAGTCTCCAACCACCTCTAATTTATTTAAAGCAGAACCTAGCTGGTACATGTATTAATATATTATAGAATATTATCAAGAGTAGATAATAATTAGAGGAGAGTGTCCTACTGTGCCTATACCCCCTGCTTCATCACAGCGTAGAATTGAAGAGTCACATTCAGGATATTTTCAGTATTTTTGAGTAGTTATTCAAAAATAACTAGCAATAACTACTCAAACTCAATGAAAATACAGAAATAACCTGAATTTGACTCTTCAATTCTACGCCGTGATGAAGCAGACCCTATAGCCAGTAGGACACTCTCCTTTAATTATTATCTACTCTTGATATTATAATAAAGCAAAATGTATAT
>NW_003547080.1:0-2500 GCF_000090795.2 Amphimedon queenslandica | reverse complement strand
AGGGATTTTTTTCAGATTTTGGCTGATTTTTAAAAATAACCATAACTTGAAAATTTAAGTCGGAATCAACTCAAACTTTCTACACAGCATAAGTACATCAATATGTATCAGAAAATGTAATAAAAATTGGGGGTGATTTTTTAGCCATTTTTCGGAAAAAACCATGGGCTATAGTACAGGGATTTTTTCAGAAATTGACCATTTTTTGAAAAATAGCAATAAGTACATAAAAAGCCCAGTACCACCATTTCAATGTACATGTACTGTAGATAAATTCTCATTCCCTTCCTCCCTCCCTCTTTCTCTCCTCCTCTAAAGTTCGGTGGTCAGACACCAGAAGACATAATGATTGGTTATCCATCCACTGATGGTCTTGTCACAGCTCTTAGAATAGCACTCTTCATAACTCTCCTCTTCAGCTATCCGATCCTCTTCCATCCAACCAGACTAGCTCTCAATCGCCTTGTATCGTACTGCTATGAGTTGTACTCCAATCGTGGTTCAAGTAACAATCTTAATTGTGATCAAACTGATGAAACAACTGAGCTATTGATATCGTCAAGCTTGCGTTCTCGATTGTTGAAGTACAGGAAAGATAACACTGTTGAAAGGAAGGAATTGGTAAGTACCGTAGGCCGCCTTTTTTAGAGGGCTGTAAATTTTGCGAATTGGCCTGAAAATCTATTTTGCTGATTTAATTTTCGTAAATTTATGCCGTCTGCCATCTTGTACAGTGATAATTTGATTTTTGTGGAAGTACATGTAATTCTCACAAATTTTCAAAAAATTGTGAAATCTGCGAAATTTACAGCCCTCGAAAAAAGGTGCCCTACGGTATAAGATGTACAAAAAGTATCATTAGATATTATTAATTCTTTTATATAAATACATGTACATCATTATTATTAATGGATGTAAGAAAACAACTTGTGATATTTGAATGAGTAATTGTATATGCTAAAGTGTAGCGTCCATTTTAATTGCTGATATTTCAGCCATTTTACAATATTAATATTAATTAGATGTACATGCATAATTTTTTTACATTTAATTTAATTTTTCTAGAAACCAAACTGGTTGGTCTGGACGTGTGAGACGTGGGTAATGTTTGCCGTTAGTTTTCTCGCGGCCGCTTTTATACCAAACGTGAGTGTGGGCAGGGCTGGAATCAATTAATTAACAAATCAATGAATATTAATTGAAAGAATCTGACAGTGCTTAAATAAGTAAAAAATTTTTGGCTGTTAATGAAAATCTTTTTTGTGACAATGGTGACCTGTAGCATTAATTCTACCATACCAATTGTTCACTTCACTGGTTAATAGAATACTTTTGATTATTATGATTATCATTATTTTATTAATCACTCAGATTTAGAATTACGTGTAGGAGTGTGATAACTCCTCCCAAAAATTTGTCATCTACAACTATATAAATTCAAGGCTTGATGCTGAAGGATTGCAGTGCCTTTAAATGCTGTTAAAATTGATGAGGCTATTGTGGGTCCTAACCGCAGCAGTTTACAGTTTACTTAGATACATTTATCCTACATGCCTGGCTGACCATTTAGAACCATGTTTGTTTAGTTTAACTCAGCTTAATGTATAGTCCATGTATAGTTGGTTTCAGTTGTGGAAACACCCTTATAACTTTTCTGTTCTTAATGCTAAGTTGAAACTTGGTATAGTTCCATAATGGGGTTCTTCTTCATTTCTGGATTAGTTTTGGAGTCTTTGGCTGTACTACATAGTGCAGGGTCTTTTTTGTCATATTTGACCAAAAAAATGACTAGGAGAGATTTTTCAATTTTTATAATTTTCCCTGA
The DNA here is from genome assembly GCF_000090795.2 of Amphimedon queenslandica. Taxonomy (NCBI): domain Eukaryota; kingdom Metazoa; phylum Porifera; class Demospongiae; order Haplosclerida; family Niphatidae; genus Amphimedon; species Amphimedon queenslandica. The sequence goes on along the minus strand of NW_003547080.1, from coordinate 675 downwards.
TGAATAAACATGTTCTTACATGTTGTGTAGCAAGTTTTAGCTGCTTGACTTCTTTCGATAACAAGCGTAACAGGGTAAAAAGTATTCCTATAATTGATTTCACCACCTTGCAAGTATAACTTGGTCATTATTAAGACTTATAGAGGTTCTCTCTGCCTTATAATGCTTCTAGAGAATTTTTAGACAGTATCTCTATGCTCTCTTGCTGTTAGAAAGCTCTTAACTTTGTCCCATGTGTAAGCCGCCATTTTGTTTGGCGTGACCACACCCACTCACGTAAAGGAGCGTGGGCGGGTGGTTGCTAAGGCTTGTTATTTCTCCAATACAACATGTATAGAAGAAATGTAAGTGTGGACATACAAATATATATATATATATAGATAGCGCGATGGTGAATTCAATTATAGGAACGAACCTGGGGGCTTCGCCCCCAGGTCGTTAAAAATTAACTAATATTACCAATTACATGTATTGCTCACTTTAAAGGCTATAATACAATATTTTTGGTTATTAATATTTATCTCAATTAAGTTTGATTAAGGAGCATGGTTTATACTCCTCCCAAAAATTTTTTTTACAGCTTTTGAAGCTCTACTCTTCAACTAGGCCATACAAGCTGTGGCAGAGCAGTGCCTTTAAATGCTGTTAAAACTGTTGAGGCTATTGTGGGTCGTC
>NW_003547079.1:30723-32205 GCF_000090795.2 Amphimedon queenslandica | reverse complement strand
ATATTGTTATTGCCTTGTGTCTGACCCAACTTTAATTAATATTTATTTATTTATTTATTTATTTGTTTATTTCTTCATTAGGTAAACGTGAGAGGATAGAGTTTGCTCAAACTGTCAATAAATATGACAGACGATTCAAATGCATTCCGTTTTGGAGGAGAGTGTATGTAGCTGTTAAAGAAGGTGAGTCAGCATTTGAGTGTACAAATTTGTACACTTCAGAAGTGTGCAAAGTTGTAGTCAAATAATAAGTGTGCTAATTTGTACACTTCAATGAAAGTGCATGCGTACAAAATTATATTACATAATTTCTGGCTATTTTTGAACACATGTAAGATTTGCTCACAAGTATAGCAATTCATTAATTGAAAGTGTTAATTTTCATTAACTTTTGCCATTTTTTGACAGCTTTAGATAATAAAAGTTAAGATACAAAAATAATATGTTATACAAAGACATTAGCTGATTATGATTATAAATTAAGACTATTATTAGCTAATTATGGTATTTATAATTTTTTCTGTCATTTTTAGTTTTTTGCAACATTAATTTTTTACTGTCATAGAACTCTTTTTCTTCTTATTACCATAGATTGTATTTTAATTGTGAGTGCCATTCCGTTTGATGATCGCTTTGGAAATTTAGAGCTTTCATATGGCAGCAATCCATTATTTTTTGTACCCAGTTATCAGTGACAGGTAATTTGAGGTGCCTCTTATTCCCAGCAACACACACTGGCATATTCATGATTATTTTCTTGGGCGCATTGTATCTTTCCAGGCACGATTGAAACTGTATGGCCCATTCTTTCATACATATAATCATTTTCAATTTTAGCACTTCCTCTTGTCTAAGGCTGCTCCCCCAACCTTCTTTGTCCTCCTTTTCATCACTTTCATAATCATTAAGATCAAATCTATTGGCTTGTGTTAGTACTAAGATGCAGCTTTTCCATATGGTTTCATCATTCTTGAACAGTTTTACAAGATGTTGAAAACGCTCAACTGATTGATCTAATTTGTCTATAATTCGCAGGCATATAAGGATTTTGAATCGATCACAACATTCATCAAGCTTCTGTTTAATCTTCTTCGTCAGCTCTTTATTATTTAGTTGTGGGTCTCCCAGACGTCTTGTATCATAAAACACTACTAGTGTACCATAGACAGTGCCAGAGTGTTCTTCTATTGTATTATGATTGGTAGGATAGGGGCCATGTGATACTAGGGCTACTTTCCTACCCAGCATTGAATTGATGAGTGTTGATTTTCCTACTCCTGCCTCACCAACCACCATTATTGTCAATGGTGTATTGGGCATTTCTTGTTGTGGTATGGCCAACTCGTATTGGTCTATACCTTTAGGTGGTGTCTCAGAACCTCTCTCACTGTCACAAGACATATGTACATGTAGCTCATCACCATAATCAGCTATATGAGCCATAGCAATAGTATCTTGCCCTTTAAAATATGAAGTATTGTT
>NW_003547079.1:28464-29398 GCF_000090795.2 Amphimedon queenslandica | reverse complement strand
TAATGAAAATTTAAAACCCGGCAAGTACATGTAGGCGTAATAGGGTGAATGATGTTAAAAAAATTATCTTGTAAAACTTGCTTGATTATAAACAATGAAATATTTTGGCAACTAAATTTCCTGCTATATGATATACCTTGTTCTGCTTTGTCATCAGGCTCAAATTGTTTGGGTAATTCTTGTTCTTTTATCAATGCTAGCATTTTTTCCGATAATTCTTGCTTTTCTACATAATTAAAATTATTGATAGAAATAAACTCATGCTGTTACCTAACTTACCTTTAGCTATTGCTGACTGTTTCTGGAGTGACTCATATAATTTCTTTGTTAATTCAGCAAGTTCTCTATCTTTTTCTATTATTTTAAAAAATCATAGCAACAGTTCATTTATGAACTTATACCTTTTTCAAAAGTAGTTTTATGACTGGCAATAAGTTCTAATACATCTTCTACATGAGTATAGTTTAATAAATATAAAAATAATAATATTTAACTATTACTTTCCAGTTGAAGTTTTTGGTTAATCAATAATGTAACAGGATGAGCCACTCCTTCCAGTGGTACTGAGTAATGTAATGTAGGATCAGCATTAGGTGATGCATCTACTGATACCAAACAAGATGGAGGAAGAGGATATATAGCTTCATCAAATTTGTCAATGTCATCTTGATGTAACTATACATAATATTATAATAAATTTTATACACATATGTATATAATTCAATACTCACTCTACATGGTTCAACTAATGGCTGTACAGTCCATCCTTTACAAAAATCATCAAACAATAGTTCAATAAAACCACAGGAGGGACTGAAGGAAAAATTATAAACTTGATTGATCTCTGCAAGTGGATGACATTCTTCAATGTACTATTAATAGTAATGATTAAATATATGAATAACTTATATTAGTTACTGTACTTTAAGTAAAC
>NW_003547079.1:22612-26775 GCF_000090795.2 Amphimedon queenslandica | reverse complement strand
CTAATACCAACCAATGACATTTGGACACCTTTCAATTTTTCCTTTTCTTTAAAAACCTGAATAACAAAACGCTTGAGTATATTTGCAAATTCAGTTGTCATCCGAAGATACTCATCCTCTAGAAACTTAGGAACTAAAAATAATAGACATAAAATCTGTAAAAATATAGACTACTCACGATAAATGCTGTGACCAAAAGTAGCAGCAGGCTCAACTCGCTTCTCTTCATGGTTAGATCCTCGGTTAGATCCATCACTAGAAAATTCTTAAATACATTATGTAAAGCCATGCATTTTTGCTCCAAGTTATTTTACCTTTTCTTAGTTTTCTATCCCTAATTTTATCAGCCAATGCTCTTTCTCCAAGTTTATCTAATATCTCAGCTAATCTACTCCATGACGGCTTTCCTTGTTTATCAACATTATCCTTCCTTCTCAGCCAGTAAGCCAAACATTCTTCTAAACGATCCTCAACTTTTGCTTTATTGGCTTCTATGTTATCAAGTGTGTTCTTCCTGAGGCCAGTTTCCGATCCAAATCGTCTCCAGTCAGACTCAGAAAACTGTCTTAGCTCAGTTTTGACGTTATCCAAATCATCAAGTTGTAAAATAGTAGCCATAGCTGCGCCATAGATATTAAATGACAGGGATAGGAAACGGAAGCGTGGGCGTAGCCCAACCTCCATTCATTTGTATTGCTGCTAGGCTGACAGAGGCTCGTTGAAATTTTTTGTCACAATTTACCCTTGATTTTTCTTCTCTTAGAAACAATATCTCGCGAACAAGTGTTCCTATGCAAGTGGAATTAATGCATCAAGAAGCCTAATGTTTCCTCTTAATAATTCTGTTTTCTATTGTATAGATAATTTTACTAGATCTATGTTCATGTTATGGCTCTTTTAAAACCATAAAATGTATTTTTTGTCATTATAATCCCTTTTTTGAAAACAAGCTTGAGTAAGATACAAGATCTTTATAATCATATGAAAGAGCTTTCATTTGCATATGGAATGATACTAGTTAGAGTTAGAATCCATGAAGCATGAGTTTGTTACAACAGAAAAAGGGCGAAAAATGAAAAAATTTTGTTGTACCTATAACTCGTTGCAAAATAGCGTTGTAGATGTAAAAACCTTGCTGCAGGTAGTCCTAAACTTTCTATATGGAACGGTAGGTATATCATAAGTAAGCGTCCTCTTGGATTTCCATAAATATCCTTCGAAGTCCTTGCAGCACAGCCTCACTAATGGAGGAGATGGGAAATTAACCAGGTATTGGGCCGGTAACCAATAGCAACATCAACTAGCCTACGCCCCCGTTTCCAATCCCTTTCATTTACTCTATTATCTATGGCTGCGCTGAGCTATCTAGCCCCTCCCAATTTTTCACTTTTTCCGGAGTTAAAAATATTATTGTTCCAGGACAAAATGGCCAAGGAGTCTAACAAGGGCTAACAAGGGCTGTCAAGGGCTGTCAAATATTGGATAGTATAAATGCAGCCTACGTCTGTCATGGAAACTTTGTACAAGTCATTCAGTGAGTTGAATTATTGATTTATTCTTGGTGCTATGAAATGTTTTGCATGACATAGATGGTCAAGATAAAAATCAGTTTTATTTGTGACTCGAGTGTGACTACAAGGAGATTATTAACGAGATTCCTGATGTTCAGAAACAATATTATTGTTCATTGGTATTGTATGATTAGGTGCATTATGAATTGTATTACATCAGTGTACCTGCTTACAAATTATTTTTAATCGTCAATAGTATAATAGTCTGTCTTAATCTAATTAACTTTCATTAATTAATTTAATTATCATTAATTATTTTATGTACTTGCCAGTTATATAGCTTATTGCTTTTATTCAACTTTTTAGTTATTGCTTTTTAGTCCGAGTTTTCAGTTCGTATTGACTATAAAAACACTATTAAATTCTCAAGCTGTCAAAAACTCACTGCCGTGTAGCTGCCCTAAACATTACAAGTATAATAAGTTTTATGAAAGAGAGGTTTGGACAGGCCTGCCTGACTACCTCTCTATAGCATCTCTACCGTATAGTGCTTTATTTTTGCAGTGCTTTATTTTGCTGTAAAATTGTAATTGGCGGTTTTTAATTTGGTGATTTTTTGTGTACACATGCATTACTGAGCATGCACATAAATGATTGGCGGTTTTAATATTGGTGATTCTGCTTGCAAACTGCCAATCACCAAAATAAATAAAACTCTGCCAAATTAAAGCGCTATACAGTATATTGTTGAATAAGAAGGATAGGAAGAGGTTGAGTATTAATAGGAATTTTGTTGGTGATTATCTCGGGTTTGCTGATGATCCTGCCCTACGTGCTTGAGTCATAGTTACATGTATTCTTTTATTTTTTGATAGATAAAGAAGGGATCACATAAAGGTCAGCTTGTTATAGTTGTGAAAAGGAAACTTCCTCTTGAGACAATAACAGCTGTATCTATGAGGTAATTATTATAGTGTAATCATTATCAACTTCAATGAATTATGAGCTTCATTTTACATGTACATGTATACTCACTGTACAGCAGAAAGTATTATGCCCAATGACACATGGTCACTAATATAAAATTTCTCAGATAAAACATTCTTCAAAATAACTTCTGTCAAAATGAAGCAAAATAATTTGGTGGTTGCTTAATTAAGCATACGACCAATCTGCCAATATTATTTTCCTGCCAATACTTTATATTCCTTCTTTAACTTTCTCTTCTCTTTCTTTTCTCTCAGTCCCTTGCAAGATGATTTCTTTGTGATTCATGTTGCTAATGATTTTGATCCAGTCCTGGAGTCTGTTCTTAAAACTGAATTCTTGACTCTCCTCTCTGAGAAATATAAACACTTAACACAAAACCAACTGAAGTTCCAATTCAACAACAAGTGAGTGATACTTGACTTTTTAAATGATCTATATATATGTACAATGTACGTTATTAACTAGGTGAATGTAAACATTGAGGGGGCGAGCCATCAATTCACATTGTTTGATAAGAAGATTAAAATTATAATAAATCCAGCTCTTAGCCTGCATGCATTATGCATATTCAGACCCTGGCCTCATGGCCAGGGTCTGAACAGAGCAAACACACCAGTTAACACAACCAAAATAACCCAGTAAAAGAGACAAGGATGAACTATCCTGTCACTTTGAAAAAATGTGCCAAGCTAAACTTTTAATCAAGCTCCCACTTTTTGAAATAAAACTACTGAAATAAAATCAATCCAGCTCTTAACGTGCATGCATATTCAGACCCCATCCTGTGGTCTGAACAGAGCAAACCCACTATTTAACACCACTGACCAAAATGACCTAGTAAAAGTGACAAGGATGAACTGTCCTAATACTTTGAGAAAATGTGACAACTTCTAATCAAGCTTCTCTCACAATTTTAATTCTTTTAATGAGAGGACTAATCTAGAGGAGTCTTAAATCAAACTGCTTTTAAGTTCTTCAGCCTTTAGAGATGCTTTAGACAGCCCCTCTCTCTTATCTAACTGTTAGAAACTCAATCTGAGTTTGTCACGTTAAAATTTCCGCCATCTTGCTCTTTTTGACCACACCCTCTAAATTAATTTTGCCCACGTGGTCCAAATTTATCAATAATAGTATACTAATTTAATTTTCGTATTCTTCCGTTCATAAACAAGACGTAACGCAAATAGACCTAGACAGATTAGTGTGGGTCTCGCTCATGCTCGCCCCAATTAATTTTCGAAGTTTAAAAGTCACTGTATTTTGAATGAACATGTACATGTACATGTACATGCACCATAATTGTTTGAATAAACACCCTCCCAATTCCAACTACATGTACTGTACATGTGTACATGTACAGCAAATTGCACTGACCTTGCAAACCAATTTATAAACTAATCTATGAACTTTAAAGGGACTGTCTAAATTGAGGTGTGTCTTGCATTGTGTGGTCACATTACACCTACTTGGCAGTTTGCAAGGTCTATGCAAATAGCTGTACCATAGTTACTGTAATATCAAAGGGACCGCCAGGTGGTACATAGGCCATGTACACCTAACCGCTACCAGTTAACGATATTCACTGCAAGATAATGAGATTCATTGGAGTAGGGTAGAGAGGTCTGTTATGGAACAGTAGGGTATTATGGAACATTGCATCTA
>NW_003547079.1:14225-20271 GCF_000090795.2 Amphimedon queenslandica | reverse complement strand
CCTATACGATCCACTCCATTAAAATTGCTTTCTTGCACGCATAGCTGAGGTATCCAGCCTTGAAGTTGCTAATATTTCAATGCAGAAACTTGCTAATGTTCCCCAATGTACGTCATCGCGTGACTACGCCCACAACCGGAAGTGATTTTGACAAAATGGCTGCAAGGCAAGAAATTGCAACTTTTGACCCAAGATTTAGTATGGAAACAGTACTTTTTGATAATTTTACTTATTTTTCCTATGATTTTTTCTTTATTACCAACTTATTTCTGCAAAAAAAATTTTTGGGTTGAGTTACCCTTTAAGTAGTACTTGTACAAATTTTGGACTTCCTGCTCAGTTCAGAAGATGAATTATAGTTAATTAAGTTTATGTGTTCCAAAATTAACCCCTTTACCTTATGTACATCTGTAATGAAATTCATTGGGTGAGTTTATCTGTAATGCAAATGAGATGCACGAGCGATCTGCGCATGCTCAGTATCCAGCATGTGGCAGAAAATGGCAGCATAGTAGTAGTCTCGCGTAGCCAGCCCCTCCCTCCGTGCCTACGGGAGGGTCTGGCAAATTGACCATACTCCGCTCGTTCTGTTAACAATAATATTACGTCATCCAAATAATATTACGTCATCCAAATAATATTACGTCATCCGAATAATTAATTTTTAATGAAAAAATTGGTACATTGTGATTTGCGCGCGCAATATTTGTCCTGCAGACGTCGGACGATTCAAAATTATTATGATGGCGATGAATACTGTACCTTGCTTTTTGTGTAAAGAAGAGCTGGTGTCAAGGACTCAGCAGGCAAAGAAGTTGCTTTTATTTGAGAACTCAGGAAGGAAGTACCTTGATCTAATAAATGATATTGCAGAAGAGGGAAATAGATTGGGACTAGTTCAAGACTCTGAGGCTCCACTTAGAAAAGCATACATTTGCCACAATTGCTGTGGAAGTTTAGAAAGATGGGAAACTTTGAAAAGAAAGGCTGAAGAAGAGAAGAGAAAATTATTATCTAAACTGGATTCCTTGTTTGATGAGGATTTCTGCACTCCTGAACAGGCTGAATCACTCGGGGTATATATATATATAACTTAATTTTTCATTGCATGACCTTTTACATAAACCCCATCTGCTTAGGATTGTTTTCCAAATCCCAGATCATCACGAAAGAGGACTTCATCAGCAAGAGAATCAGTATCTAAAGTAGGCAAAGTAATTTTTGAGTTTGATACATTAATTATGACATTTATACTGTAGCTTACTGTGCCATATGATTCATACGAGAAAACATATCTGCTGAAATCTCCTTTCACAGAAGAAAACACCTTAAGAATGGTCAGAAAGAGTTACAATTAAGACACTCTCAACTTCTCTAATAGAGTCTGAACGAATGGGAGCTTCACTGTTACAAGAGTTGATATGCCAAATGCAGAGAGAGATGAAGCATATATGCTCACAATCACATGATTCCATTCTGAGAGATACTAAAGGAGATGTGACAGTGAAGCAGTTCTCATGGGAAACAGTTTGGGATGAGTTACATAGAAATATACCCACTTTGATTAGCGTTTTGGTTGATTTGGCAGACGGTGATGTGCCCCTCACTTGTTTCATTGCTTCGATGCTTTTAAAGAAACGTCTTCCAAAAATGTGTCTGGTACAGAGGGCAACATCGATCCTTTTATATGGTAATGGAGCAAACACAAAGGTTAGTATTAATACATGCTATATACTATTCAACACACCAATTAAATTGTATTCATATCTTTTATATTAGTGTATTTCCTGTCTTTTTTACTATTATAGATTTATAATTGTCTACAACCATTGATGATCTGTCTGTCACATGGTGGTACTATGAATTTATTGGATCGCTTAGGAAAGGATTATGATGTTGACGTACTCTCTTGGTCTAATAGCCTTTTATCACAATTGGAAGTTAGTCTCTAAATTAATGAACTTATTTAATTTTTATAATGTTTGCAGGATCCAGTTGATTCAACACTGGTGTTTAATTTTGAAGCAGAACAGGAAATTAATCATGGTTATGAAGAAGATGGTGAATATTTTTGTGTATAGCTATTGTAAGTGTTTTTGGTATATTTATAGCTTTTGATTTAGTTGATTTGAATGCTGACTGTGGAGATGATGGTACAAGCAGTGATACTGATGAAAATGTTGAAGAGACGATATATGAGCAAGCTGATGAGCAAGAGTTAGATGATTTGGGTAAAAATATTTTCTAATTACTATGCATAGAATGCTATTATTTTAATACAGGTTCAAGTAGAACTGATCAAGGTAATGCTACATGTTTTGCTTGTCATGTTTTGCCTTGGAAAGGGTTTAAGCTTGTAGGAGATAATGTTGATAAAAACATTCATCCATCATTCGACAGGATTTACTCACATACTCTTAGCTTGCATTACTATCATTGCTTTGCAGTGCTCGATAGGATTGATCTTACAGGAGTTAGTGATAGTAATTCCAATAGAGTCATAGAATTGTCGACATTGCTTCCTTCAACTGATGATGTTATACTCATGAAGAAGTATTTTTCTATTTTGATTTCAAGGTATATATACAGCAACTTGTATCAACAAAATTGTGTTGCATAGGGTACTTGTGAAACAGCTTCCCGAATACATGAGTGATGCTGAATTAGTCACATGGCACATACATCATGAGAAACAATTTGAAATGTCAAGAAAGTCTAAAGTGGTATTTATAAATATAACACATGATACAGTCATTTATTTAATATAGGTGCCACTAGGTGTTATTCTACAAAATGAAAACAAAGTAGACGGAATGTGTGCCATTATGGATGAGCTACACAAGTATGTTCCTAAGGTACTTAAACATCAAGGAAGTACAAAAGAAGAAGATCGACTTTATCAGGTGTTGGCTGGTGGTGACCAAGTCACCGTTGTCAGAGCTCGTTCGGCTATAGGTATAAGAAGAACACATGATACCAACACAGAAAAGTTGAAAGGAATTGTCCCGGTAGTGGAAGACTGGCATGCAAGATTGACACTTTTGCAGGTATTGTATATATAAATTTTAAAAAGCTTGAAATAAATATATGCATATAATTACAGGCTATATTTGCTCGATTAATGAAGCAGAATTCAGGAAGGCAACGGGGAACATTAATGCACTTAAAAAATTTAGTCAGAGATACATCAGTTCCAAATAATGATCCCAAAAAAATGTCAAAGCCACCGAAGATTTTTTATCGAAAGTTTTGACTTCCTACTTAGTTGTTGCAGCAAAAGAAGTGAAGAAAGAGAGTGTGATACAGCTTAATGTTGAAGAGCTTTCTGAGCTTGTTATTGAAAGATATGTAAGGCTGCTAAGTGTTCCTACTGGCACAGACACATCTGATAGTGTCCTCACCTATTCTTCTGAACTAATCACTCTTTGTTTACTGTGGGACACATTTCATGATGCAATAAGGGAAGGTGATGGGAAGAGAGTAATGCTTGTATGGAAATTTTTACTTCTAGTATTTGATGCTACCAATAGAGTGAACTATAGAAAGGAGGCCGTAATCTTGCTAGCACAATATCATTTTATATTTTCTGAATGCAAAGCACAGCAGTTAGCATATGATAGGTTCATAAACACTCATGGACGTATTGGGTGCAACATTCCCTGTGATCTTCATCAGGAACACTTGAATAGAAGACTAAAGGATATTCTTAGAAATCTGAACTCTAATATTGGTACTGGTACCATCACTCGAGCTGCAAAAGCACTAGGAATAGTACAAAATATTTGCAATCAGTTTGAAGAGCAAACTTCTAACAGGAAGGTTTCTCAGAAGCATAGCGTTCCATCCAATCAAAAAGATGTCAATACGATGATTGAGAGTTTGGAAGAATCTCCAGGAGTCTTGATTAACCAGCCACATAGAAGACATGCTTCATTTTCCTTTAAAGAATCCATCTTGGAGACATACAATAAAGATAAGCTAACTGGCAGATTGGTGGATATAATAGGCACTCATTTATGTAATAATTAGTGTTATTGTATGTGTTAACGAAGCATAATAATGTATAACAGTATTAACTAAAAATAGATAAATAAATAATAACAATAATAATAATAATAATAATAATAACAAAAAAATAATAATAATAATGAATAATTAATATCATAAACATTATCATTTATGCAGTGAACAGTTACAGGTGTGTGCACATATGTCACAACATTTACAGTTATTCTGTAAAGATGTTTCCTCATGAAATAGAAAAGTGTCATAAAGCAACTTGCGCCTGCAATGGGTTGTGTTTTTTCCATACTCTTGCATACCAGGAGTAATTTTGCCTCTGGGATTACCGTATATTAAAGTTGCCTCACTTGGTAATTGATCTCGTCCAGCTCTGCCTACTTCCTGAGCATATTCCTCCAAAGTAAAAGGTGATCCCCAGTGATATATATGTCTTATATCTAGGCAGTCAATATACCCATCCCAAATGCACAGGTTGCTATTATTATTCTAATTTGTGAATTCTCTTTCACAAATTCATCAAGGACTTTTTTTAACATCATCTGTACTAGCTCTTGTGTATAAGTCAAGAAGACGATATTGACGAACGATCAGTTTTCCTGGGGGATATGTGATGTAAGGACCAAGAAATAGCTCTAAGTTGTCATATACTAAGTTACAATCTGAATATGAACGGCAAAAAATAACAGTTTTAGGGTAATTTAATCCTTCCTTCCTCAATTGGGTATACACATTGTTTGCAAACTCACTCAAAGACACAGACGTAACAGTCAAAAAGATGTTGTCTCTACAGGGTGAAATCCCTATAACCACCACATTCTCCATTAGCAAACTCTTTACCACAGCTTCAAAAGTTGTTTTTGTTGCAGTAGCTGTTGCGGCAATTACGGGTACATTTGGTAAAGAACTGCGAATGTGACCCAATTCAGCAAATGCTGTTCGAAAATGATCTCCCCTGAATGGAAACAACAAATATTCATGTAATACAAACGTCAATCTTACCATGTCTTCACACAATGTGCTTCATCAATTGCTAAGACTACCATATTATCTTTAAACACTTTATTGTGCAGCATTCCTCGATAGAGTGGGTTGCGTGTAATATTCTCAGGGCTAATTAGAATTAGTGGGACATTACCACTGACTATTTTCTTAATGACATCTTGATCATGTTGAATTTCACCAACATACTCAACACAGATCCCCTTGCTGGTAAAGTTACTTCGTTGATCCAGCATTAGTGAGGTCAAGGGACAAATACATACAACTATGCTCACTCCTACTTCTCTACCTAGTGCAACATAACTTCAATGCTTAGTGTTTGATACTAACTTACCCAACATGTAGTCAAAAGCCATTGGAAGTATGCCATATATTAGGGACTTGCCATAACCAGTTGGTAAAACACAAAAAACATCTTTATTCTGTAAAACAGCAAGCACTGCCTCTCTTTGTTTGTCTTTCAGAGTTATACCAACTTTAGCCTCGGCTAAAGAGAGAGCATCTGCAGCTGTAAGAGACATAGCTTGAAGTTTGAACTGTGTTTGAACCTAGTTTCGCGCACCAGACTCAAGTGGGCTGGGCCCTAATTTCAACCATGTGTTTGAAGTAAACGGTCAAATTCACGGTAATTCGCGGAGATATGTGTGACGTTGTATTGTGACGCAACACTTCCGGTTCACCCAGTTTTGGGTGAACCAGAACGAGCCGAGTATGGTCAATTTGCCAGACCCACCCGTAGGCACGGAGGGTGTGGTCTGGCTACGCGAGACTAGCATAGTAGTAGGCTAGACCCAGCCGTTCGCCACTGTATTGACGAAAATAAAGCTCGTGCAGAGATAAATGCTACATAGAAGTTCCAAGAAGGCCTTTATTGTTCTCTCAAGAAGTAAAAAAGAGGGATAGAGTTTGATTTCCCAGCAAACGAGCAAAACGCGCATCCATCCCTGGTAGATCCCATAGATCTTACAGTAAATATAGCACATATTATATAAACCATGGTTTCTCGGTGAGTATCAGTAATGTA
>NW_003547079.1:12737-14215 GCF_000090795.2 Amphimedon queenslandica | reverse complement strand
TATAGTACATGTACAATGCATGTACTGGTAAGTCCATATTTTCCTATAATCTTTTGACCCTAAGCTTGTGTGTTTGATCTTACATTTTGGCATTTTTTAATTACAATTTTTGCCCTGTTACAAAAGGTACATGTACGTGTACATATGCCTGGGTGTATAATCAGATAAATATACTGTGGTACATACATTAATTAAAACATGTACTTGTCCTTCAAATTTTGATATAATGATGGAACAACTACATGTACATTTTTACATGTACATGTACATGCATGTATGAATATTCCTAAATAGGAATGTTAACTATCTTTATATTATTCTCAATATGTTCTTCTCACTCCTAGTATAACAGTGACACTCAAGAAGGAGGAGTTTGACTGGAGAGGAGGGAACACTCGTACTATGCAGTTCCATCAAGCAGGAGGTGATAACCCTGTACTCAAACTCTCAGGGAAGACTCTTCAAGTCTCCATTGGTCCAGGATTACCCAGCAGCACTAGACCATCCCATCAGAGACTACCAGCTACCAAAGGAGGGAAGAGGCCAGGACTAGCAGCTCCTTCTTATCAGCAACAATCAAGAGGACCTCAACAGAATTTGGTAAGAGAGTGAGGATTAAGTGAGTCCTTGTGTGTATTGAAGGGACAATGGTACATTGTACATGTACATGTACATGTACACTTTACCATTACATGCACTAATGGGTATATATTTAGGCCATGGTTTCCCACAAAGCATGCTAAGTGAGCTAAACAGCATGAGTTTAATGAGCTGACGAGCTCTACAATGGTAGTACATGGCAACTTTTAAAATTCATAACAAATCCAAATTTGATTGGAATCAACTCAAAGTTAATACACAACATTAGGACATGTATATGTATCAGAAAAAATTATTAAAATAGAGAATTCTCTTCTAGCCATTTTTGATGAAATTTGGCCTGTGACCAAAGGCTATAGCCTTGGGTCATTGGCCCGATTTTTTAGCAACTTTAAAAATTCATAAAAAATCTAAATTTGATTGGAATCAGCTCAAAGTTGATACATAGCATAAGAACATGTATATGTATCAGAAAAAATTATAAAAATATAAAATTCCACATGTACATGTACATACATGTATGTATGTTTTCAATGTGTGCATATTGTACATATGTCAGCATGTAATTATATTTCTGCTCTTATAGTCAATAGCACAGAGAGGGAGATCACCGAGTAGTAAGAGCAGTTTTGTTAAAGGACGGACTCCATCACTTCACTCAAAGGGAGCTAAGGGTAAGGCACGTAGGGACTCCAGTAACACTGACTACTCACAGGCTGAATTCATGAAGACACCTCAAGGAGGAGGGTAAGAGGATTAGTAATGATTGTATCATAGCAAAATAACCAATGGACTGTAGTAGTGTATTTATATTGAAAGTTTGTGATTAGAATTGGTCTGCATAGCATGAGGCATAGGCGTAGGAATGGGGGGGGGGG
>NW_003547079.1:5908-11822 GCF_000090795.2 Amphimedon queenslandica | reverse complement strand
TTGACTATCTCAAGAATTATTTAGGTACACATGTACAAGTACATGTACATGTATGTGTAGATCTATTTTGACCATGCAGTGCAGGCTTAAAAATTATAGTTTAGTATGTTATTTATTACCAGAAATGGTTAGGCCAAGTAATAAAAACTGTATAACTACACTAGATTTATTTTAATGGAAGAATTTTTATATGATAATAACTTCTGAAGATTTTAAACAATTTTAGGATTTCTCTCAGCATAGCACATAACTAATCTGAATGAAGGTATCTTGGATATCATAAACTTGACAAATAAGTCCTTATTTAAATTGTTACAGGACTTTCAGGTTAATTACAAATGACAGATGTTCATTGACATTAGCTAATAGTGGCAAAAAATAGAAGTAGTGCAATGCATGTATATAGTCTTACATTATGTGACATGCTAATAGAATGCAATTACAAAATGCAAATATAAAAAATAATAGAGCTTAGCATCAGCAGATCCACATATTATAGGTGCTTCACAGTATAGAGCATTTATTTTTATCATGCTCTGATGGGCTAAAAATTAAATACATTTATAATAATTAATAAAATTCAAATTTTTTTTACTTTTTGGCAGCTTCATCAAATCTCATTAGATGCAGCTTAGTTTTCAGCTTTTCTTTACTAAGATCAGGGTATTTTTTTACCATAGCACGAAGCACTTGAAATACAATGGTTTGTGTATCACTATGCTCATGTTGGTATTTATCCATTACTGACTGAAGATACCCTGAATCATCGTCACAAATTTTGACAAATTTTTTGATATCTTGAGCTTTAAAAGAATTTGATGCTCGCAACAAGTCATCATCGTCTATATCACTAATAGTTCAAAATTGAAAAACAATTAATTGAAATTAGAGTGCACCTTAAACATGTAGCTACTTCTGACATACTCTGAGGGGCATAAAGATGACCTTGGCTATGGCTGGCAAGGCTTTTATCTTGAATTTGATCACAAGTGCTGCCAGAAGCTCTCTATTAAAAAATGATCTTGTACATGGCATATAAATTATTAGTTATCATAATAATAATTATTATTGTATATGTTTTCTATTATCAGCTACTTTGCTACAACTATCTTAATTTGAACTCACACTTGTAGCACTGGAACTAGAGATTTGGTTACTACAAACAACACCATGTAATATATTGATCGCAATTAAAAATCAGTCTTACTTATCAAAATTAGTAAATTGACGAGAATCAGAATCTGTACTAGTATTCTTAACTTCTACTTCAGTGACTTCAATATTTGAAATACTACGTGGTAATCCCTAAAATGCCTTACATAAATAGTTGCATGCAAAATTTAAAATTTGTATTTTAGCACTATAAATATAGATATAACTTAGACTAACTTGTGGATCAAATTTGTAAACTTCGATTCTATTAATTTTTTACATAAAATAATATGAATCAAAACAAAAAGTTATAACTTTACTAACCTTTTTTTGGTTTGAGCCTGTTCATTAATGTGTCTAGAACTGTCAAAATCTGAATTTATTTCGTGAAAACTATCACTGGGACGTCTCTATAATGTTTACAGAAAGTATAAAAGGACTTTTTACAGCTACATTGAATTTTAATACAATACAAAATCATACTAGCCACATGCCAATATGACATAGGATAAAATCACAAGAAATTGCTTGTCGAATATAGCTATACTTACACTTCTGGCATATTTGTAGTTGGAAATTTTGACTCTATTATAAAAAATAATAAGCCGTCAAACTGTATACACTTACTGATCAGCAAGTTGATGTAGATCAGAAAGCTTAAGAGCTTTGACTAACTCATCTCTACATCCTCCACCAATTTTCCACTCATAAAGCAAATGAAGCATTGGATTATTACTATGAGCTGGATTTTGCTGGAGAGCCTTAAACTTTTGAAGCATTTCCAAGCATGCAGCAAGAGTAGCAGCTTTGTCACCAACTCTCTTTGATATCTCAACCATTTCTTGTTCGCTAATAGATTCTGGTATCTGTTTGAAATTTAAAACTATAAAAATTATTATTAGTTGCTTCCTTACATCTTCATCTGTCTGTTTTCCATCAGGAAACCAATAAGATTCTTCAAGTGTTGGTTGTCGATGTTTTTTCTTTTTTTGACAACAAAGAGGTAGGTCAGCTGTTTGACCTGAAGCAGGAGAAATGTAATGAGGCTCATATCCATCACATGCAGTGCATTCATAGTTTAGTTCTCTTGCTATCGAAATTTTTTTTGAAAAGTCAGGCTGATTAGCTAAAGAATTATCCACCTCATTGCCACATTTCTCTAGTATACTCTTCAACTCTTGGCAAGTATTACTGAATGGCGTTATATTTGGTGCATCACTGAAACGCTCAACACTAACTCGTATTGTAGTACAAAGATCAGTGAACGAAACCTGGTTGACACTTGGAGTTCCAAACATAAAAATAATATGGTTTCGAAACACACCTTCTTCAAAACAAATTTTGCACGATGACTTTTTAGCAAATGATGCAATAAAACGAGTGAAAAAACCAGGAGGAACAAAATCAGTGCTAAAAGTGATGTGAAGGTTCGTTGCTCGGGCAACTGGCTGATCATCCAGAAATGATTGTGGAGATGAAATATCATATGATTTTAGCACAGCAGGTAGAAAATATTGCTTTGTATCAGGAATAAAGAATTGATCTGTTTCAACTTCAGCAGCAAGACGAAAATGAACCAATAGTTCCATCAAGTCATCAGCCTCAATTTCTGTACAATCTCTCCAAACCTCTTGATACAAAGGCTGGACAAGAATACCTTTTTTGCGCAATAAGCTCCACATAGCTTCTGTTGCATCTTGGTTTTCTCTGCCCTCAAGTGTAAAGACTTTTCCAAGAGTTTCAACAAACCACTGAGGGCTTGTAATAACCCTATCTTGAAGACCTTTGATAAACGAATAGTAAAGGAGAACTCCAAGATCATGATAGAAAAGGAGAACTTTAGGAACATCATTGTAAGGAATCTTACAAGCTAAACCGATTTCATGAGCCTCTTTTAAACTAATAACTTTCTTGTCAAGCATTTTAATAATTTTACGAAACAACACCCAGCTCACTGGCGTCTTGACAATCAGCTTGTTGCAGGTGAAGTCGCTAACTTCTTCTCGAATGGTTGAAAATCTTGGATCTTCATTGTGGCTTCCAGCAGTTGTGTTATCAATAATCAATACCTTATTTATTAAGTAAGCAAAAGCCTTATTCTGATATATAAGCATCATTTTTTTAATAGCAGCTCTCTGCTCATCAGGATTTATCTGGTCGCCATGTGTACCAATGCAATAGATACGAGGATAACTGAGAAAGGCTCCTCTTTCATCTAGCTGGGCCAAGTGATGATGAATATTTGCCATCCAGTTGAAAAGCAGATCCTTTGTGGACATGCTTTCTACATCATCACATACTACATTTCCTTTTATGTTGCAAATATTTTTCCATTTCTCATCTAAACTCTTGGCTGCATTAAATAAAAGAAAAAATAGCGTGCGTGGTGTTAGAAAAGCCGGAAGAATCTCCAAAAACACTGCCTGCCCTCCACAATCCCAGATGTGCATGAATGGCTGAGGCTTTATATCTTGTATTGGCACAGGCCCAATCTCTTGAGCACGTTTTATTGCTTTTTCAAGAAACAAATCAACTTTTTCGCTGTGAACTTTTTGATCACAAAAATCAGCTGGGCAAAATGGTGATTCTATTTGATATAATAAGAGAGCAGCTACCACAGAACGAAGATTTTCAGAACCAGAATCTTTATCATAAACTGCAGTGATTAAGTAAGCAAGTTCATCAATTTCATCATTTTCATCAACTTGCTTCCATTTTTTATTTTCACTAAGCATGTGACTCTTCAGCTGAAATGGACGATTACTGAGCCCATCACTTTTATTTAAAGTGACAAACCCTTTTTTACTACTTAAAGGCTCATCTGATTGAGATTTGACCATGATGGCAGCATCCTGTTGTTCGGTTGGTGGTGTATCAATTGGTCGTACCGATTGGACATCAAAAATAATGGTGCTATTAGTATCTCGTTGATACTTCTCTTTCATAAGTGATCGAGTAAAACATGTTTTCCCAACTCCAGCTGATCCAAGAAGCATAATACGTGAATAGGCAACATTGACTTCTTTTTCTGCAACTTCTTTATCATATAAATCTTTTTTAATAAAATCATCACTGATACAATGAAAGTGACCATTACCTTTTTTGGCTTTTATTTTACTAGCTAATGCTTGTCCACGTGTTTCCTCTTGATTAAGAAAGTGCTCAAATTGCTCATGATCATCAGCTTCTTCTTCTTCCTATATTATAATACTAAATCAAATTAAAAAACTAATGAACATCACACTTACAGATTCAAATCGCTGGAATCGATGCTATGGTAGTTAATTAAAAATATTAAAGAGTATATCAAATATTTGTTAAATTTTTGCATTATTCTTACTGATTTTAATGGCTAATTCAATACAAAGAGAAGAAAGTAGAATTAAACATGCATAATTTTAAGTCACACTTACTGCCTACAATTAATAAAAAATAAACCACCATACTATAGCTTTTAAACAAACTTACTGATTTAAGCTGTTGTACCGTATATCCGTAGAAGAAACAGTATGATATAAAAAGAAATAAAACATAGCACTGATGAAGCAACTTCTATACTGTATTACCGAACTTACCCTACTTAAACTTGCTTTTCTAGACATTTTCTTATCAATGATTCAGAGTAATACCTAAAAGCAAAAGACTAGACAGATCTAAATCAATTGTAGTTTTCTATGGTGCCATGCTAAGTTGCTAATGTAGTCTTGCTGCCCATGCAGACCCTCCCCTAAAATCGTATTCAATTCAAACTGTAAGGGGGGAGGGTCTGGATTGCTAATCATGTAATGAGAACAGAAAAGCCCGGTTCTAAACTACATAGCCTCAGTCTAGTGTCATTAATAATCATTAGCATGATGATTAGCTACACTAAAATTCTACAAATTTTAATGTAGATCTAATAAAATAAATTTTATCAGCCATACAGGCTGATATAGAGTCTTTTATATGCTTATATGATTCAGGGCACCTGAAAAAGGCTAGAATTAAAATGATTCAAAAATTTTAATCATGCAAGTACTGGTTTAACTTACTTGAGCAACCCTTGGACCCCTTCTCTTCAGTTCTTCTTGGCGCGAACTAGTGTAGTGCGCAGAGATAGTATCTATGCAGAGATAGACAACATACACGGCACGCCCCCAAATTAAAACTTTTAATATCTAGATCTACCTATGATTTTAATTAAATCAGAGCATAGGAATAGATTTAGAGCTACCCTCTGAACATTATGCCTAATTAGATGGCAAAAATTCACACACAAATAAAAATTATAAACCAAAATTTTTTACATTGGTCGATAAAATGTAGCACAAAATTTAGTTAATGTATTAGAGGCATAGATTAGTCTCTAATACTTATGATCAGAGTTCAGTGAGGGAACAGTTTTACATGCAAATTTTATAATCAAAAGGAGGTGGCGAAATAATTGAAATACTTTGACTGAATATGCTTGCCAATAAGGTATTATTAGGGTATTTAATGTTAGACATGGCAAGGTATGAGGACACCAACAAACTAAATAAAAAAGTGTAGTTACCAGTAACTTTGGTCACTTTGACTACTCTGGTTTGAAGCTAGACATTGTGACTTATGCATAGGTTTAGATCTACATGATGCTTACAGGAACTACAGTTGTGCCACAGTCTGAGTGGTATCTCAATGAATCTGTAACTGTCAAATGATACGTGGCATGACTAATAGGTATAATAACCTGGTAAATTGGTAACTGAACAGTAACTTATAGTCTGGGTAACCTGGGAACTCA
>NW_003547079.1:0-3864 GCF_000090795.2 Amphimedon queenslandica | reverse complement strand
GGTACAGCAATGTAATTGTTAGCAAGAAACAGTGTCAACAAATAGCCAGTAATTTAATACCGTAATGACTGCTTCTGTATATTAGCCATGCATATAGAGCACAGCATTAATAGTTTTTACTAAAGCTGAAGAAAATACAAAATTAAAAGTACATAAGTACATAAGAAGAAACATTAATAGTAATAATAATAATCAAAATAGGAAATACGTTTTTACTAAAGTTGGAAAAAACCATAAAATTAAAAGTACACAAGAAGAAACATATTTGTAATAAAAATAATTATAATAGTAAATACTTCAAGTTCACCCAAAAAATGTTTATAATAAAAAGCATCTTGAATTTTTAGTAGGCTGAGTGGTCTGAGCAGGCTGAGTAGCTTCTGATGGCACTGAAAGCCTACAAATTAATAAATTTAGTCATCACAGGAAATTTCCTACTTATTAGCAGCTTCTTGAAATTTCATTAGATAGAGTTTCTTTTTCAGGCTTTCTTTAGTAATGCTAGGATTTCTTCTAACCAAAGCATAAAGAACTTGAAATGCAATGGTTTGTGTATCACTATGTTTGTATTTATCCATTGCTGATTGAAGATATCCCGAATCATCATCACAAATTTCAACAATTTTTCTGATATCTTTAGCTTCAAAGAAATTAGACAATAGCAACAAGTCATCACGTTCTATGTCACTAAATAAAATAATAAACATTTTAAAGCAACATAATTTAACCTTTTTTTGGTTTCAGTGTCCTTTTTAGGTTCAGTGTCTTCAACATTCTGGCGAGTACTACCAATAGAAAGTCTCTATTGTGTAAAAATAATTAGTTTTAATTTTTACAATTGAGCTTATAATTATTATGGTATAGATCCATGCATAAAAATAATTTTTAAAGGTGAAGTTTTGGTGCTAGCATTTGTTGCCTAACTACAATAACAAAAAGTTTGAATTATGAAAAAGCTTTCAAATTTACTTTACTAGTATCTCTGTAGTTGAAGACTTTAACTCTATTATGAAATAAAATAATAAAGAATCAAACGATTGATACACTTACTGATCAGCAAGTTGGTCAAGATCAGCTAGTTTAAGAGCTTCAACTAAATCATCTCTACTTTTATTTTTATCTTTCCACTCAAAAAGCAGATGAAACATTGGATCTTTACAATGAGCTGGACTTTGCTGGAGAGCCTTAAAAGTCGGAAGCATTTCCATGCATGCAGCAAGAATAGCAGCTTTGTCACCAACTCTCTTTGATATCTTAACAATTTCCTTTTCATCAATAGTTTCAGGTACCTGTAAAAAAATCAAGTAAGTAATAATGTATTGTTCTTACTATTACGTTTTGGGTTGTCTCATGACTCTGGTCTTCTTCAAGTTCAGGAAACCAATAAGATTCTTCAGAAGTTGGTTGTCGTTGCGTTTTTCGTTTCTGGCAAAAAAGATTTAAGACAGCAGTTTGGCCTGAAGCAGGAGAAATGTAATGAGGCTCGTATCCATTACATGCAGTAGATCTACACTCATAATTAAGACTTCTTTTTATTTTGGAAGAATTTGCTAGAGTTTCGTTTACTTCATTGCCACATTTCTCCAGTAACCTGTTTAACTCTTGGCAAGTACTACGGAATGGCACATTTGGTACATCAATAAAACGCTCAACACTAACTCGTATTGTAGTACAAAGATCAGTGAAAGTAACCTGGTTGACACTTGGAGTTCCAAAAAGAAAAACAATACGATTTCGAAACACACCTTCTTCAAAACAAATTTTGCATGATGAATTTTTGGCAAATGATGCAATAAAACGAGTGAAAAAACCAGGAGGAACAAAATCAGTGCTAAAAGTTATGTGAAGATTTGTTGCTCGGGCAACTGGTTTACCATTGGGCAAAGATTGTGTAGATGAAATATCATATGACTTTAGCACAGCAGGTAGGAAATATTGCTTTGCATCTTCAATGTAAAACTCATCTGTTTTAACTTCAGCTGCAAGACGAAAATGAACTAATAGCTCCATCAAGTCATCAGCTTTAATTTCTGTACAATTTTTCCAAACCTCTTGATACAAAGGCTCAACAAGAATACCTTTCTCACGTAATAAGCTCCACATAGCTTCTGTTGCATCTTGGTTTTCTCTGCCCTCAAGTGTAAAAACTTTTCCAAGAGTATCAACAAACCACTGAGGGTTTATGATAACTGTATCCTGAAGACCTTTGATGAATGAATAGTAAAGGAGAACTCCAAGATCATGATAGAAACGAAGAACTTTAGGAACATCATTGAGAGGAATCTTACATGCTAAACCAATTTCATGAGCTTCTTTTAAACTAATAACCTTCTTGTCAAGCATTTTGATGACTTTACGAAACAGCACCCAGCTCACTAGCGTCTTGACAATCAGCTTGTTGGAGGTGAAGTCATTAACTTCTTTGCGAATGGTTGAAAAATTCTGATCTTCATTACGGCTTCCAGCAGTTGTGTTATCAACAATAAGCACCTTTTTTATAAGGTAAGCACAGGCTTTACCTTTGTAAGTGCCCTTCATCCTTTCAATAGCAGCAGCTCTCTGCTTATCATCAACTATCTGGTCGCCATGTGTACCAATGCAATAAATACGAGGATAACTGAGAAAGGCTCCTCTTTCATCTCGATCCAAGTGAAGATGAATATTTGTCATCCAATTAAATAGCAGATCCTTAGTGGACATGTTTTCTAAATTATCGCACACCAGATTTCCTTTTGTATTGAGAATATTTTCCCATTTCTCATCTAAACCCTTAGCTGCATTAAATATGAGAAAAAATAGTGTGCGTGGTGTAAGAAAAGCTGAAAGAATCTCCAAAAACACTGCCTGCCCTCCACAATCCCAAATGTGCATGAACGGCTGAGGCTTTATATCTTGTATTGGCACTGGCCCAATCTCTTGAGCACGTTTTATTGCTTTTGCAAGAAACAAATCAACTTCTTTTCTTTGAATTTCCTGACCAGATAATTCTGGAGGGCTTAGCGATGAATCTACTTTATACAATGATGAAGCAGCTACTGCAGTACGAAGATTCTCAGAACCTGAAGCTTTTTCATAAACTGCAGCAATTAAACGGGCAACTTCCTCAATTTCGTCATTTTCATCAACTTCTTTCCATTTTTTATCACTAAGCATGTGAGTTCTGTACTGAACTGAACGATCACTCCCAACTTGATGCTCTTTCTCATGATGATGATCTCGTGGATTCTGGTGTTGCAGGTTATGATTACTTTCAAATACTTGCCTTCCAATAAATCTTCTGGTATTACTAGAAACATCTTCGGGATTATCTGGTCTACCTGGCCTTTCATAACGATCTTGTGAATTATAACCATCTGGCCTATAATGATCCTCTGACCTATAATGATCTTGTGAAGCATGTGCATGTGGCCTATAACGGTCTGTGTGTGCATGTGGCCTATAATGGACTGGTGAAGCATGTGCATGTTCATTATAATGATCCTGTGAATTATAACCAGATGACCTATAATGATCCCGTGAAGTACGTGCATTTCCCATATAGTAGTTTGGTGAAGTATGTGTATCTGCATAATGACGAGCCTGTGAGTTATAATCATCTTGCCCATAACGATCCTGTGAAATATAATCAGCTGACCTGTAACGACCCTGTGAAGTACGTGCATCTCGCCTATAATAATCTCTTGAAGTATGTGCATCTTGCCTGTAACAGTCCGGTGAATTATAATCATCTGACATGTAACGGTCCGATGAAGCATGTGAATCTTGCCTATATCGATCTCGTGAAATATAATCATTGGACCTATAGTGGTCCGGTGACGTATAATCATCTCGCCTTCCGTACTGGTCAGGTATTGAATGTCTCCT
>NW_003547078.1:29816-32347 GCF_000090795.2 Amphimedon queenslandica | reverse complement strand
GGTTTTTTATTTCATGGACTACTCTATAACTAACCAGCCATTGATGATACATTAACTATCACTGCTCCTTTATCAGGTGACATTAGCTCCATTGCATTGTAAGTCCCACTAATGACAGATTGCTAGAAAATTTGCATTTTATATTGAGGCTATACATGACCATTAGACTTCTTACTAAATTTATCTTCAGTAGTTTTTCCAAATTTTCTTCGTCGTATACATAAAAGTTATTGATGACAATGTCTAATGAACCAAAATGTTCAAAAGCCTTCTTAAAAGCTCTTCTCTGTAATAAAATGAACAATAAACTCACACTTTTTTTAGTAAAAAAATTAACGTACCAAAGCATCAGTATCATTCATAATATCACAGGAAATATAACCAACATTATTTGCACCGTATTTTTTCTCCAAAGCATCACACCTTGATTTTAGAGCAGAACAGGCTCCATTAAAAACATCGACAAGGCATACCTAATGCCATAAATATATACTATAGGCAGCTATTAGCTATCATACTTAACCTTAGCACCTGATTGAAGGAGAAGGTTAGAGGCTTCTAATACGATCTCATCACTAGCTGTTGGTCTATCTGCTCCTGTCAGTGTGACAACAGCAACTCTTCCAAAGAGCATCCTTTACAGTTTGGACTAGGTGTGGTTTTAAAGTAAAAATTCATCTAGATCTATTAAAAATTATTTATAAATCTACATTATGCACATCAATGCTATAGCTAAAGTTTTGATTTCATGTCTTCCTTGTATCTCTGATACATGAGTCCTTGCCATGGGTTAGCTCTGAGGATAGCACCATTTCTGCTAGTATCAGTTATTAGATCCATTATACCTTTAGCAATGAACTCAGGTCTACAAATACAACACGGTTCACAAGAATCAGGAATCAGGCTATGCTACTCTAACTTTAATATTCCATTTTTAAGCACTTCATTTGCTTCTGCTTCAGGCAGGGCCTTTAAACCAGCTCTACCCATTGTAGTGTCAACAAAGTAAGGGCAAATACAATTTATACGGATGCCCTTTTCCGCTACATTTTCCTATAAATGAAATTAAAAATAACACAATACTGAAGATCATTCAGACCAACTTTCATTGCTCTAGTAAAAGCAACAACTCCATGTTTCACTGCTGAATATACAGGGCCAGTACTCACTGGGTGTAATCCTATCATCACAGGATGCAGTGAAGGAAATCAAAATACCTTTATCATGTCTCAGTTTAACTAACCAGCCATTGATGATACATTAACTATTACTCCTCCTTTATCAGGTGACATTAGCTCCATTGCATAGTATGTCCCATTGATGACAGATTGCTGTTTAAATTTTGACAACGAAACAATAATAATAAAATCATATAAGAAGCAATACATACCAGATTAACTTTTATTTGCTTCTTCCAATACCTTTCATCACCTATTCCTGCATTATTTATGACTATATCTAGTGAGCCAAACTGCCGACTTGTCTCTTTAAAAACATTTTTCTAAAAGTGACAATTAACCTCACGTTAGACTACTTTATCTACACGTTACCAAAGCATCATCATCAGATACATCACAAGGAAGGCAGGCTATGTTACTTGTGCCAAATTCTTCTCCCAAAGCATCACAAGTTGATTTCAGACTAGAAGATTTATCAACAGCACCAACCTGTATATATTATATGCATAAATTAACATTAATTTCTGTGTCCCTGTCGAATACCATTGCTCCTGATTGAAGAAGGAGACGGCTGGTAGCTAGTCCAATACCGCCAGCAGCTCCAGTAACAAGAGCAACACGACCTGACAACATCAGAGCTTTAGGAGAGGTGTCTACTCCAATTTTTAAACACTCCCTTTTATGGGAGTAGCTTGCAATTAACATTAATACAAAGAATTTCCTGTTTACAATAAAAATAATAATTTTGCCATTATACTTCAAGCATGATTGACCTTTTGTGGTGTGAAAAGAAAGTATCTAATGCAAAGAAAATCTTAATCTTATATTAGACTAGCTAAAATAGAATTTGCAATTCATTTCTGTTCAGCATTCTTCTTATTCCTCAACATATGTGAATCCTTTGTCTGGCTCTGCCATGAGAATTGCACCATTTTTACTAGCATCAGTAATTAGCTCCATTATACCTTCAGCTATAAACTCAGGCCTATAAACAATGCCAGTCATTTTTACAGTCTAACAAAGATGTACTAACTTCATTACTTCGGTAGAGCTTGATGCTGTAACCGCATCTATTATTGGCTGAGGCATTGAATAAAACAACTTTGCTGCCTCTAAAACCAAAGGAGTTTCAACACCAGCAGGACAAATGGAGTTTATTCTAATTTTAATACCCCTGAGCTCTAAATTATTCTAAAATGGAAATGAAAAAGTTGTATCTTTTTTTGTTTAAAAAAGGGACAAACCTTCATTGCTTTAGTGAATGCAATGATTCCACTTTTTGCTGCTGAATAAGCAGGACAAAAAAGATGAGTACCAGGTCTCAAACCTGTTAAACAAATATAAGGGGATCCT
>NW_003547078.1:27449-29806 GCF_000090795.2 Amphimedon queenslandica | reverse complement strand
GATGAGTACCAGGTCTCAAACCTAATCAACATATAATCAATAGTAGATATAATGGTTACTGGTATATAATTCACTGACCTGCTATAGATGAAGTATTAACTATCACTCCTCCTTTATCAGGTGACATTAACTCCATTGCATTGTAAGTCCCACTAATGACAGATTGCTAAATGTATAAGAGGAACTGATACAACTCATTTATGGTCTCATTTATACTGACCAGATTAACTTTAAGCAATTTCCCCCAATTGTCCTCATCAAATATTCCAGCATTATTGACAACAATATCTAGTGAACCAAACTGTTCTTTTGTTTCCTTAAAAGCACTTTTCTATACAAAAGCAACTTATAACATAAATGAAATAGATCTAATTACCAAAGCGTCATCATCAGATACATCACAAGGAAGGTAGGCTATGTTACTTGAACCAAATTCTTTTCCCAAAGTATCACAAGTCGATTTGAGATTAGTAGATATATCAATAGCACCAACCTATTGTACAGAGAGTATAAAGTAACAGGAATAATTAGAAATGTGTAGATAAAGAGACCTTTGCTCCTGATTTAAGAAGGTGACGACTGGTAGCTAGTCCAATGCCACTGGCAGCTCCAGTAACAAGAGCAACAAGACCAGAGACCCTACCTGACATGATAATAACTGCTGATGAGTGTGGGCAACTAACCTCGAATAATAATCTAATCAGTGATACCACAAATAGTCAAAATTAAGGCTAGGCCTCATTAGATTATAAAAACAATAGGGTTTATCCATGAGCTCCAGTGCTTCCATTAGGTCAGTGCCTCAGACTTCATTTTTAAAACACTTCCTTTGTGGGAGTAGCTTGCAATTAAGGTGGGCGTCCACTAAACCTTTGATGTGGTTGTGCAGCATGTGAGAGAGACTTCAACTTCATGCAACATGTTGCACAACCACATCAAAGGTACTGGCAAGAAAGTTGCCTAGTGTATGCCTGCCTTTAAGGCCTCATAGATACACTAGGCAACATGTTGCAAGCGACATTTGTGGTTACTTTGCAACATGTTGCCAGAAATAGAACAGCCTTCTACATGTTGCTTACAAGATCAAAGTAACCACAAATATTGCTCGGCATCATGATGCCTAGTGTATGGTGGGGCCTTTAGATCAAATTTTCATTAAGCAAGACTATACTATAGATCATGAAATAAGCTTTAATACTAGCTACATAATAGAAATAGTAATTGCAAATCAGTGTTCTCATTATTCCACATATGTGAATCCTTTGTCTGGCTCTATCATGAGAATTGCACCATTTCTACTAGCATCAGTAATTAGCTCCATTATACCTTCAGCTATGAACTCAGGCCTATAAACAATGCCAGTCATGTTTACAGTCTAACAAAAATGTACTAACTTCATTAATTCACCAGCTGATGCTGTAGCCGCAGCTATAATTGGCTGAGGCATTGACATAATCACTTTTCCTGCATTCATGACCATTGCAGTTTCAACACCAGCGGGACAAATGGAGTTTATTCTAATTTTAATACCCCTGAGCTCTAAATTATTCTAAAATGGAAATGAAATGTTGCATCTTTTCCTTTTTGATAAAAAGGACAAACCTTCATTGCTTTAGTGAATGCAATGATTCCACTTTTTGATGCCGAATAAGCAGGACAAAAAGGCAGAGGACTCAAACCTAATGAACATAATCAATAGTAGATATAATGGTTACTGGTATATAATTCACTGACCTGATACAGATGCAGTATTAACTATCACTCCTCCTTTATCAGGTGACATTAACTCCATTGCATTGTAAGTCCCACTAATGACAGATTGCTAAATGTATAAGAGGAGCCAATACAACTCATTTATGGTCTCATTTATACTGACCAGATTAACTTTAAGCAATTTCCCCCAATTGTCCTCATCAAATATTCCAGCATTGTTAACAACAATATCTAGTGAACCAAACTGTTCCTTTGTTTCCTTAAAAGCACTTTTCTATACAAAAGCAACTTATAACAAAAATGAAATAGATCAAATAAATTACCAATGCATCATCATCAGATACATCACAAGGAAGGTAGGCTATGTTACTTGAACCAAATTCTTTTCCCAAAGCATCACAAGTTGATTTGAGATTAGTAGATATATCAATAGCACCAACCTATTGTACAGAGAGCATGAAAAGTGACAGGAATAATTAGAAATGTGTAGATAAAGAGACCTTTGCTCCTGATTTAAGAAGATGACGACTGGTAGCTAGTCCAATGCCACTGGCAGCTCCAGTAACAAGAGCAACAAGACCAGAGACTCTACCTGACATGACTGGGCTAACAAATGCATCTTGATCTACTACCTGGAATGATTA